>NW_026067898.1:3050448-3103429 GCF_014885135.2 Alexandromys fortis
CTCTCTCTCTCTCTCTCTCTCTCTCTCTCTCTCTCTCTCTCTCTCTCTCCCTGTCTCTCTCACTCTCTGTGTGTGTGTGTGTGTGTGTCTTCTAATTTCTTGCCTGGCTTTACTCTGCTAAGCCATTGGCCAAACTGCTTGATTCATCAACCAATAAAAGCAACATATATACAGGATATACCACATCACTTACTTAATTTTCCGAGTTAAAAGAGAACTAATTTTGCAGTGCTTCAAAGACTTTTCAGATCCAAAATTAAATATATATGCATAAATTGTGTGTGTGTGTGTGTGTGTGTGTGTGTCTAGGAGCATACCTACCACTAAATGCATGTGAAGAACAGAGAACATCTTACACAAGCTGGGTCTCTCCAACTAGATTTCAGGCTTGGTGACAGACAAGTTAACCTGCTCTACCAACTAAAAAATCTCCAGAACCAAATTATGAATCTGCAACTTTTTATGAACTATTACAACTATTTAAAGGCATGTTGCTTTTTTTATGTTGCATTTGTTTAATGATGCAAAGATGTGTTACATTTGTTTATGCCGCATGTGGTTTTTATGTAAAAATGTGTTGCTGTTTTACCTTGCTTGCCTAAGGCATCTGATTGGTCTAATAAAAAGCTTAATAGCCAGTAATTAGGTAGTAGAGAAATAGGTGGTGCTGGCAAACAGAGAATAAGTAGGAGGAGGAATTGAGGCTCGAAAGAGAATGAGGGAGAAAAGAAGGGAGATGCCCAGCAAGCCAACTAGATATGGAGTAAGAAATACAGAATGAAAGAAAGCTAAAAGCCCATGGAAAATGTAGATGAAGAGAAACAAGTTAATTTAAGTTATAAGTGCTAGAAAGAATGAGCCTGAGCTAAGGTCAAGCATTAATAAATGTAGATCTCAATAAAAATCAATAAAAAAATAAGCAATAAAGAAATATGGAAAAAATAATTAATAATAAGTCTCCATGTCATAATTTGGGAGCTGGTTGATGGCCCAAAGCTTCTCTCATCTACTCATACACTGTATTGCTCACTAACTGTATTCCTTTATTTAACCTATGAAATGAAGATCTTATAAAATAAAGAGGCCTCAAACTTAACTCAGTTTTATTGATTTTAGCTAAAAGTCAAAATTTTCAGATTAACCTCTTTAAAAAATACCATGGGATTTTGCTACAACTTAAAGAAACAGATTTTCAGCAAAAAAATATAAAAATATATAATCATTCAAAAATATATAATCATTCAAAAAAAGAAAATTTTAAATGGACTCCAAGATTATTTTGAACATTTTGTATATTAATTCTCACTTATGTTTCTTTCTAGTGGGGCATGGAATAAGCCAACTGACAAATAGGGTTTGAATTTAATTGTACTAAAAGGCATTTGAAAATGTTTACTGCTTACAGACAAATTCCTTCCCTCTCACTCACCCCTTACTGTATAGCTAGTGGAGTCTAAAGTCTTACAGGGAAGAAAATCAGTCTTAGATAATTAGTCTGCCCCTAAGGATTTATGGTGTTCTCTTGCACACATTGGATGCTCTATCCAGTTCAAACACAGCACCAAGATCACATTGTACTTTGACATTTAAATAAATTCTGGCTTCCTGGGATTTCTTAATAAAATGCAGGGTCCTGATTGAATTTCCATTTCAACCAAACAACAAATTATTTAATACAAATATGTTTAAATCTCATGGGATACATCCCTAATAAAAAAATGTCTGTGCTTTATCTAAAATTCAAATATCCCTTGGTATCTTGCATTTTTATTTGCCAAAGACAAATTTCCAAAGATGAATTTTCATGGGATCAGTTCATCTGACCATGTAGAAATGGATGTAACCCAGAAGGCTGTTTGTAAGTCTACGTTCTTTCCTGCAGTCCCAGGCTCACGGAACCTATGACTCTAGATGAGAGGCTGTGTCCTTGTACCTTGAGCATTCGAATGTTCTGTGAAATGTGTCTGGCCTTCCCAGAAAGGGCTGAGTCTACTTCTCTTTCTTCTGCCCCTCTCAGCATCCTGTACCCCGGGGCATTCGGACAGAGCCAGGTCAATGTTTTGGAATGCGTTTTCCACATGGGAAGTACCTGAGAAGCTTTGAGACCTCAAGGGGGAGGGTACAATCTTCAGCAGTTGTTAATTACACGTTTGTTAATAATGCAAATCCACACTGCGAGCAGAAACCTTTCATACCGATGTGAAAACCATCTATAACTTCAGCTGCAGTGGCAGATTAAAATCCCCTACAGAATTCTGGAAAATTACCATAACCAGGCAATGTTCATCAAAGTAGCTAGGAGTGAGACAAAAGTATCTTTTCTTTTTCCTATCTCAAATCCAGGTAAACCCTGGCACAGTACAGAACTACTGACCCAGAGACAGAGAGCGATCTCAATGACCTCTTAACATCTTCCTTTGGAGCATCAATCAACATGTTCCTTCTGCTCCTGTATGTTATACAAGGATCTTATTTCATTTCACCTCCACCCTTCCATCCACAAGTCAATAAAAGCAGTGATTTTAGTGATTTTAGCCTAAGTATGTTGGGTTACTGTAGCTTTAGGGCAAAGAAAGAATTCCACATTCGAGGACAAAAACGTTCAATTTTGGTATGAGATGCCCTTGTTCTCCAAGGAGGCGGTCCAGCCCACCATCTGTCTAACTTAATTACTCCCTATCTATAGATATCCTGACCTATCAGTTCCATTCTCACCTGATGTGTTTATCTAAATTATTCTATTACTAAAAATAGTCGGGAGTCAGATATTGGGACAAAATCTGATAAATCTAAAGAGCAGGAGAGAAACGATAGGCTGACCCTACTCTCCATGGTTCCCAGATTGAAAGGCCTGCAAATCTCTAAATCCCTCTTTTCGACTTCCTGAACATTTTTCTGTCTAGCCCGTTGGGTCTTCCACCATCTCTATGGCTAATTCTGACCAGCTGAACATTGATGCTACCCTCTGATCCAAGGTATAACTTTACCGTCAGTCTTGGAGCATCAGTGAGAAAAAATCTCCCACAGCACACATCTTTAGGTAAGGCCCTCCTCCACACTGGAAAAATTACACAGGAAAGAAGCTAATTTTCTACTAAACTCTAAGCAAAAACCAATATCACAAAAAAAGCACAAAGGATGACATCAACATCCTTATCTCTAGTGCTAGATACACACCAAGCCTGAACAAGGCAAAGATGTCAAAATCAACTTGAACTTTAAGTGACATTTTTTACCAAAAACAAGCGCACAAACAACGGCTGCATAGATAGATAATTACAGGATGTGGTAATGAGAGAATCCTCAACTGAATTCTCAAAGTAAATTCCAAGAAAAATCTTTTTAAAAAGTTTTCCAAACACTTTCTTCTAAAGAGGCAAAGGATATCCAAACTCTGATTTCCCAAGCAGTAGATTTCTGTAAAACCAAAGTTTAGCAGGATTCCCCAATGTCAGCCTAATGTTTGGCTGTGGGTCTGTGCATCTGTTTCCTTCAGTTACTGGATGAAGCTTATCTAATGACAATTGGGCTAGGTGCCAATTTATTAGTATAGCAGAATATCATTAGGCATCATTACATTGATTTTTTTTCTCCAGGTGTGTTTATTTCTACTGGGTCATCCAGCCTGTGGGTCCTGGAACTTCAGGCAGTATCAGGGGTGGGGTTACTCTCCTGGCATAGGTCTCAGGCTGGGCCAGTCATTGGTTGGCAAATCCCACAATCTACCCAGCACATCCCTTAGGCAGGACAGACTATAAGCCGAAGGTTCCATGGCTGGGTTGGTGTCCCAATCCTTTCACTGAAAGTCTCACCTGGTCACAGTATTTGGCCAGTTCAAGCTGTGTGTCTTCTATTGCTAGGAATCTAAGCTGGGGTTATCCTTGTAGATTCCTGGGAGTTTCCCTAACCCCAGTTTGTACCTGAACCCAAATATTCCCCTTTTCCAGCAGTCTCTTTCAGTATTCTCTCTCTCCATCCCCCAACCTGATTCCTCATGTTTACATCCCAAACCACCTCCAGTCCACCCACAAAAATCTCTTCTATTTCCTCTTTCCAGAATGATCTGAGTGCCTACCTTCCATCCCTTGAGACATTCTTGTTACCTAGCCTCTCTGGGTCTGTGGAATTTAGCATGGTTTTCCATTATTTTATAGCGAATATCCACTTATGAGTGAGTACGTACAATGTTTGTCTTTCTAGGTTGTTTCTGGGTTGTCTCACTCAGGATGATTTTTTTTTCTAATTTCATCTATTTGCCTGCAAATTTTATGGTGTCAATATTTTTAACAACTCCATGGTGCAAATGCACCACGTTTTATTTATCCATTGTTGATTGAGGGGCATCTAAGTTGTTTTCAGTTTCTGGCTATTATGAATAAACCTGGAATGAACACAGTTGAGAAAGTGTTCTTGTGGTATGATTACGCATCCTTTGGGTATATGCCCAAGACTGGCATAACTGGGTCTTGAGGTATATGGATTCCCAATAAACTACCCTAATGATTTACAAAGTGGCTGTACAAGTTTGCATTTCCACCAGAAAGAAGGAGTGTTCCCCTTGCTCCACATCCTCTTCAGCGTGAGCTGTCACTTGTGTTTTTGATCTTAGCCATTCTGACAGGCCTGCTGAAGAGATGGGGGAAGGATTGTCAGAGCCAGAGGGGTTATAAACTTCCCAAGAAAACCCACAGAATGAACTTACCTGAGCTCATGGGAAGTTCACAGAAACTGAACTGGAAACCAGGGGCCTATATACGACTGACCTAGGCCCTCTGCATCTATGCTACAGTTGTGTGCCCTGGTCTTCTTGTGGGACTTCTATCAGTGGGAGAAGGGGCTGGCTCTGACTCCTTTGCTGGCTTTTGGGAACTATTCCTTACACTGGGTTGTCTTGCCCAGGCTTGATGCAAGGGGAGGTGCTTAGCCTTCCTGCAGCTTGATGTGCCATGCTTTGTGGGTATCCATGGGAGGCCTTGCCTTTTCTGAATAGCAGCAGAGGAGGAGTGACTTTGGAGGGCAGAGGAGAAAAGTGGGACTAGGAGGAGAGGAGAAAGGGAATCTGAGAAGATGGAAAATAAGTAAATTTAAAATTAAAAAAGTTTAAAATAGTCAATAAGAGAATTAAAATACCAATAGAAAATATCTCCTCAACTATTTCTACAAATTTCTTATTTTTAGACCGTTTCAACTTGAAATTATTGTTTTGCCATATTTTAAATATTTCATATTTGCCATATTACTATTCTTAATTATCTTTTGTAGTTTTAATATTTTTGCAGCATTATTAGACCATCTCCAGCCTCATAAATTGCCCATCTTTTCATTTTGTTATATTTTCCAGCTATTCTCAATTACTTCTCAATTACTCACTGTTAAATAAACCATTTTAAAACTTAATGTATGTTCTAATAATACAAGTTTTGGACAGTAAGTCTGCTACAGGTTTTTGTGTTAAATTTGAAAGGTGGACATTGCTATTTGATGAAGTTATAGTATCCTAATGTATGTCGATATTTATATACGTATATAGATACACACATATATATCACTAGATTTAAATTAATGAAATCATAATTGCACTCAACTATAACTCCATATTGCCAAGAAACTAAACAGAGATTACTGACATAATAATACATGTGAGTTTTACATATATGTATTAACTGAGTTTGAAGTGCCATTTGTTGTGAGTGGATCTAGATGGCCAGGCGAGTCTAGATTTGCTATACCATGGGCTATTCACACTCGCTCTTTTTGAGAGGAAATGCAGAAATCCCATAGAACATGCCCAACTGGACAATGTGTCCCAAGTTTTTGTTTTGCTTTTATCATATCTACTAAAATATCATTGTCCAAAGCTAGTCCAAAATCAAGATGTAGTCGGGACTTCTAACAACAATGTTATAGCAGATATTTAATATTTGTTGGGCATGATAATTCCATTTCCCACCAAACTTTGTAAATAATCAATCTGAAGCATTGGTAGCTACGAAAGTTTCTGTTGTTGTCTCAAAGCCTAATAGGAATCTTGAGTCATCTGTCTTTGTCTGCTTCTTTTCTATCTTCTTTTTTATTGTTCCTCCAAAGGGAAGAAATAGTTCAAACACCAGAAACAGTCAAATATAAAATTAGGTAGTTTAGGATATGAGGACAAATATCCACTTTCAATCTTTAGCCAAATATTTCTTAAAGATTAGACAATGTAACTTCTCTGTGTCTTGGTCTTATCTTTTATAAAGCGGTGATAATAAAGCTAGCTACTTCATAGGGTTAAGAGGATTTCATGAAATGATGACGTTAAAATCAAAAGCAAATTGTAACAAGACTAGCTACCTAATGGAGGGAAAGAAGTATAAATACACTTGGACCAGGTTAAATAATTTTTATCGTCCTTCACTTTATGTCCATAGCTGCTTCTTTCTAACTGAACAGTCATCCTTTCTTCCTATATAACTTTATTGAGAAAACTGACCCCAGGCTAGTCCTCCATGGTGGTCCAAAAAAGAAAGAAGCTAAAAGGGATTCTTAAGCAGCAAAAATTCTTTTACTGAAAGGTACCAAAGCAGTTCCTATCCTTTATTTTCTGCTCTCTTATATGGAAGAAGAATTAAGGCAAATGTTCCCTAAACAACCTCTCTATATAACAAATGCTGTGATATTTTGGGTAATGCCATTCAGACAAAAGTTCTAAGCATTGTGCATATTTTATAACTCATTTCTCCCCAAGTTCCCATGGGCTGAATAATATTATTCATTTTTATGAATTAAGAAAATTTAAATTTGATTAATTTGCCCAATGTTTCAGAGCTAGCAAATGGGTAAAGTTGCATTAAAGCATGTCTGTTTGACTCCAAAATCTCTCAGAAACAATAATTTTAGAATTCTTCCAAATTAAGCATGGCTCCTAATTATATTTCAGAGAAAAAGTACAAAATAGATACAGAATTGTCGTGTCTCAGATAATCTGAGTGAGGAGAAGTATCTTTGATGGGTTTAACAACTGAATATATCAACCAGATTTACTAAAAAGAACCAGGGTCGAAATTTCCTCTCAAATACTACAATTTATACATAGGGAAGAGAATTGTAAAAATCAAATTATTTTTAAATGAAATTTGCTGACCCTTGAAGTTTCCAGTGATGAGAATAAAAGGTTTATAAGCCCTAAACAAAGTTCTAATTCTACTTTTTCAGAGGAGAATAGTAAGGCCAATAAAAGCTAACTCAACTGTTTATTTTCATAAGAGTGAATCTGGGACTAAAATTCACATCTGATAATTAAAGTCAATAATAATGAGGTACTTAAGTTAAAAAACAAAAACTATAAGAAAAGAAAGTCATTTATTAAATGGTAAATTCAACAGCTGCTCAACTAAGTGTTGATTCTCAATTTTTGCTCATCCATAGAAATGTTTAGGAAAAGCCATTTTAAAATCTATCCTACTATGCACGACCATGTAGTGGGTGTGCCGCAGAACTCCAGTAACCAGACTATAATTCAACTATCACCCCCTTTCACAACGTGATAATCGTATTTTATTCATTCACCCAATCTCAGATTACAAAAGGGGTAGGGCGAGCTAATCTGCCCATCCATTTTATTCCAATGGGAGGAAAGGGAAAATGTTTCTCCTGGAGCCTTTTTCAAACTGATTTTCTAACAACAGTAAGCAACCATGTAAAATCTGAAACCACACTGCCAAAGTGAGGATAGCTGTATTTATGCTCTCTTTAGTTGAAGAGTGGAAGCCATCTCTTAGAGTCTGTCACAAGCAATGACATCTTCATATTAACTTTCCTAAAGAACGCATGACTTCTTTCAGTTTCAAATGACTAAAATCTTATTATTCTGTAGCTTATGTTTTGTAACTTATCCATTGGTAGGGTCTTCCAGATACGTTCAACGATATTACAGTCGTATATGAAGCAGAAAACTCTCGGCTTAACATAGCCACAATATTGTGGCTTATTAAAAGCTAAGTACATTTTCTTCTAAAGACTGAGACCTATAAAACTGACTATTATCAATAGGCAATTACTTCTGTTACCTGGGAATATATTGACATTAATTTATTTAAGGATAATGTGGCACATTTGTATTCATTGAGGTAAGCTGTGGATATGATTAAACAGGATGCCTGTCTTATATTAAGCAACCAGAGGAAAACATTGCAATCAGAACTCTTGCATTGCTGAAAATTGCTCATATCAAATAGAGAAAATTGCATTATGGCTTATTTCCAACACAACTGTAAATTATTATAAGGAAACAAAATCATAACTTGCACAACGAGACAGCAGAACATTCCCTCTGTGCAATAATGGGAGTTAGCCTCACCCAACAGGGTAAGTGCTTCAGAAAGAGCATCACTGAGTAGTTAAGAGTGATCGCTCCTTTGTCTCCATTACAGCAAATGAATGCAGGAAGATGGCACCGCAATGGCTAAAGCATATAATTGAGGAGAATATAATTAGTCACCGTGCCCTAGAATAAACCGGTTTGCTACTAAATAAGGAAAGTATTTGAGAGATTAGAAAAACAGACAGAACCTAAAGATTCATCTTTAAATAGAATTTTCCACTTTTAATGTCTTAATTCTTTAAGGGACTTACCAAATTGTACAATCCAAAGCAGACTACATAGATTCCTATCTGGACACCAAAAGAAGAGATGATAGACAGATGTCACAGGGCACAACTTATAAACCTAAAAGGTTGAGTCAGGAGATTTCAAGTTCAGGGATACCCTGAGCTACATAAAAAAAAAAATCTTAGATTTAAATGATTTTTAAAATAACAAAAACATTAAGAACAAACCTGTCATTTTAATGTACTGTGACATGTTTATCCATTATAAAAAATAAACTTTGTAGAGAGTGATAAGAGAAAACATCACCGATCAAAAACCAAGCTTAAAAGAATTTTCTAACAAGTGTTCTAATTAATGGCCCTCCTAGAATTTCAGAGAAAGTCTGTTTTATTCCCTGCCACTCACAATGTTGCTTTCTCCTAACATTATTAGTATTTATCTCAAAAACATTAAGGCGCCTCTGTTCTGAACCTAATTCCAGTTTGAGGCAGGGTATTTAACATCAGAAGCAGCAACACTGGTAGATCAAACAAGTCATTTTCAGACAAACTATGAAGTTGCTGAAGAGATGAAATATTACATTTTATCTATATTAAATAGTATTTTAAAAGTTTCCACATATGAGAGACTTTCTACAATGATAATTTTACTTAAAGATATCAGGAAAAGAAACATTTATATTAGCATGTGAGTCCTAACCTACTTTTCTGTTACCTACCTAAAAATATTTATTTTTATCTTTTTTAAAAAATATACAAGATACATAGATAACTTAAGAAAATACTTATTTAGCAAATCAAATAGTGTATTCCAGAGAATTTAGGAGCATACTGAATTAGGATGACGAGCAGCCCACTAGGTAATGTCTAAGACATTTTTATGGAGGCTCTGTGATGATATCATCAAGTTTCTGTGCTTGGTCCCTTCTTTACCCCTTCCCACATTTACCGCACATGAATGCATGCACATTCCTGACGATGTTTTTCTTCCCATAAGTATTAAAGTAAGGATAAACTAGATAAAACCACAGTGCTATTGATATAGTGATTCAGAGTGCATATCTCTTCACTCTGGAGTGAGAGAGTGTGTACCTTTTCTATTCCGCTTACCAGGATGTGCGTAAACACAAAAAACGGTGGGTTGGCCACAGTTTACTGTACCTGCTCACATCTGCCTAGCTACCTACTGTGCCACATCTGCCACTAGAAAACTAAAATTCACGACTTCATTTACTTATAAAGCATCACTTACATCTATAGAAATAAGTTAAATGTACATATAATTCCATCATCATTTTGTCCTTTTAACATTTTTTCTTAGGTATAGAGCATGGGGTAGTTAGTTTGGGTAGAGGTTTGTCTATTTTATTGATTTTCTCGACAAACCAACTCTTTGTCTCATTGATTCTTTGTATTGTTTTTTTTTCTCTTTTGTTGATTTCAGCTCTCAATTTGATTATTTCCTGCCATCTAGTTCTCTTAGGTGGGTTTGCTTCTTTTTGTTCTAAAATTGGCTGATATATTTGAATCATTGGTCATTAGGAAATGGCACTACTTGAGAGGGATTGGGAGGTGTGGCCTTGGTTGAGTAGATATGGTCTTGTTGGAGGAAGTGTGTCACTGGGACTGGGCTTTCACTGTATTTCTTCACTGAGTCCTTATCAGCAACCTGGGGTGTTTTCTCAAGCAAAAAGGAACATCATTTCAAAGAGGGAGGACTTGTTGGTAGCAAGTCCACTCTTTCAACAGAAACCAGACAACTGTGAATAATATGATACATGCAAGAATATATATACAGGTCGACATATTTGTAAATTTACTGTAAATGTTTTATATACCACTTCCATATATGGATATATATATATATGTGTGTGCATGTGTGTGCACATATGTACACATGTGTGCATACATGCGTATAAATGTGTGCATGTGTGTATGTATGATTATAAATAAAGAGTTTTTCTGAACATCCACAAGAAAAAGGGGAAGACTTAATACAAAATTGTCATAGTTAAAAAGAAACATTGTAAGCATTTCATAAAGCAAGCCTAGCGCACTGCCTTACTACTTCAGCCTGTTTTAACTTGCCTGCCTGCCTAGAAGTCATGAACTTTTGCCCCCATGCGAGCACTGCCATTTCCAGAGTCATCACTCTAAGAAGTGTTCACATCCTCATGTGGACAAGTGCCTTTCCCGGGTCTCAGGCCCATGCTGCAGTGTAGCCTTTACTCTCAGCCAAGATCTGTCACTAAACCAGAAACAGACATCTCTGTTCATACGTCAACCCCTTCCCGCTGCTTCTGCTGCATCAGGACTTGAGACAGATTGGATCTGATGGTTGCATCAGCACAGATATTCATCCTGGACACACGCCTACAAAGATAAGCATCAAAGCTTACGTCAAGGATTACAACTCTGTCAATTAGATTCCGTTACCTGAGGATCCACCTCCAAATCTGCTTTTCCTCTGGGCACACATCCCTATTACTAGCTGTAGAGTGACCGGCAATTGTTACCTCTCAATGGAGGAAGGGTTGGCTTTCTCTGGGATGAAGCCTCTGGTGATTAGACCATGTTTTGGTGGAATACCACACAGCCAAGAATATTTGGGGCAGAAAAAAAAATGTGTCTTGATGGATTAATTGTTTGTTTTGTTATTTTTTTAAAGGACACAAAGGCAAGAAAATAGGAAAGTGTGGTAGATATGGGAAAATTTGAGGAGAGAGAATCTGATCAAAACGTGGTATGCACTACTCAAAGTACACACACATGCAAACACACATACATACAAACACACATACATACACACATACATACACACATACAAACACACATACATACACACATACAAACACACATACATATACACACATACATACACACACATACACACATACATACATACATACATACACACACACACACACACACCTGTCTCCTCAATAAAAAGGTGCTCTGTATCTTGCTATTGCTGTTGCCGTTCCTCTGCCCCACTGAAAGTGACATTTTCCCTTTTCTCCCTACTTCATTCCAGTTGATTAATTAGCCATCCCATAAAAATGGAAATTGATGGTTCTTATTGCACTTATTGAATACTTTTATTCTCTAAAAGTTGAAGAATGGAAAGTTTTATAATTTTCTAGGAACGTATCGATTTATTTTGTGTGCCTTAGCTAGCCTGTAATAAGAAACAATCTTCCCACTATTTCTCGGTCCTACTGCTTGTAGATGAAATGCCGGCTCCTATTGTGACCTGATAGCCACAGGGCTTTTTTTTTTTTAACAGATTCTTCTAGAATATAAAAATTCCATTTAGCGTTAGAAGCAAAATCTCTTAACAACTGAATTTTTCTTTATATATGTTACATTGGGTATGTCAAGAGAGAAATGCTAAGTTATTCATGCACAAACTTAAAAATCAATAACAAAGGAAATAAAATTCCACTCTCTAAATATGCTGTAAGGATAATTGTATAAATTCTAAAAGTTTTAAGGCAATGTTTCTGTTATTTAAATAGATGTTTTTCTTCATATGAGGAAAGATGTGCTCATGAATAAAATGTATCCACATTGTATTAACATGGCTTTGTGTGCAACCCAGTCAGTTTAATAAAACTTACACAATAGAAAACAAAACCTGAAAATATTTTGTAGGCAGGACAGTGTCTGCCCTCAGAAGTCTAGTCTTATCTCTCCCGAGGGCCCACCTGAGGCTCCAGCTCACCTTTTATTGCTCCATAATTGCTTTGATCCACTGAGTTTTCTGGGATGAAGCATTGTTAAACAGTTGTGTCCTATTCCTCTCAGCTTAATATCAGCCCATTGGCAACACAGTCTCTTCTTGTGTGACACAGGACTTGCTAAGGACCTTGCTCGGATTCGACCCAGGAAAGTTAATTGCCAACCAGGGCAGCTGTGCCTGACCCTTATCAGGGAATGAGCACTTCACAGCTGAAAGAGCCTGTACGTCTGGATACCTCGTCAACTTTCTACTCGAAATGAAAGCCCTTGAGCAAGTCTGTACTTCTCTGGTTCTGACTTTCCTTGCCTGGAAAACAAAGATCTTGGTTTACAGAATACAGGATTAAATGTCAGATCTGATCTACTGAATGAAGTTCCACTCTCCATGAAGGTGAAAACCAGCCTTTGTTACAAGCATCCTGCAAAGACGTAGACGTCAACACTCACAGAAGCATACCACCGCACTGAATGCTGTAAGAGATAATAAGATACCCTTGTGGATCAACAAAGGTGACCACATACCAGGAGTCACTAGAGATAAAGGTTGGACAGTGAGAAGGGAGACAAGGTGTGGAGGACTGAGGAACAAGTGTGGAGGTTAAGAGGCGTAGGAAACCACTTTAAGACATGAGCAGCAAAATCATTTACATCCAAGAGTCTCCTCCCTTCAAAGAGGTAGAGAGTGGGGCTACTGGAATGGTCTTCTTAGGCTCACTCATGCTAAGATCACCTTGGCAGGAGAGTTAATCATCCACGGTGACCCAGCTCTCAAGTTCACAGAAAGAAGTCATCTCTGACTTCATGACTGAATAGTTTCCGAGTGTTTCCCCAGACCTCACTAGCAAGTGACTCTTAGACCATTGCTCTGCCCCTAAATGCTGTTTATTTAGTTTATTGTGGCTTTTTCTCTATTATTATCATGAAGAAGGGCTCCTATCCAAAGAGGCTGGGCATGATATCAGCAAGTCACTCTCAAGTAAACCCCAGGAAATCCTATAGCTTTTAGTCCTGGGACTTGCCTCACTTATGCAATGGAAACACTATAAAAGCTCCGACACACCAGTTGTTCCTAGTTTTCTAAACGTCTTCACGGAACCTGTTGAATTAATCAGTTTGGTTTCTGCTCACCACACACGAAACCTTTTCTCCAAAAACTATATATATTTTATTGGCTGTGTTAGTGAATAAACCCAGGGTCTTGTGCACACATGACATGCTCTCTACTCGTGAGATTTCTGCCCATCCTGGGTACCATTTTAAGAGTAGTGTTCAGTGAGGACAAGTGCTCATTTAGGCTTATAGGGAATCAGACATATCTTTATGCCGTGACAGAGATCTACGAACAGATTTGCATTCGACGAAATTTCTGTTTGTAGCTACAAAGGTTGTAAGTGGAAGTTGATAAATGAGTTCAGAGGGAAAGAAAGCAGGTGGCTGACTGGCCTTGCCTTCTTATACAAATAGGAAGGGTCTGTTGAGGCCGGAATGATGGCGTGAAAATGCCAAGGTGGAATTCTAACCTCTGCACACAAATAAATGTGGAAACCATTCAATCATGAACTAAATTGGAATTAGGAGCACTGAAGAGATGTAAAAAGGCCTGAGGATGGCCATGTCTACCCATGAGGCAATGAGAGAGAAATGACTAGAGAAGCCTGACCGGGGAGGCAGGGATTCAACACTCAATCTTACTTCCTGAAATCCGTGGTGTATATCCTCCATACAAGGCCATGTCCTATACCTTAACAATGCTACTAAGACACACACTGTCCCTTTCTTCTTGTATCTGGCAAGTTACCAATGTGTGACAAAGCCATCATAGCTGTTGGTCAGCAGAGGACAGAACGGTCTGATGTTTAAATGTAGGGAAAGGAGGGTGAAAAGCAATGTAATTAAATGAGAACTGTTCTCAATGAATTTTATTCGAGGTACTCATGAAAAAAATCCAAATATTCTTGAGGAATTTTCTGTCAGACTCTTCACAAGCATTCTCTCTTCAAGTCACACCGCTGCATTATAAGAAAGCCATTGCCCTGTTGCAAAATCTAGAATGCATAAGTCAGATTCACCAAACTGACCCCGGTGGCAAACTGCTAAGAAGCAAAGTGGAAATTTGCCTCCGAGACCTTGCTCTGAAAACATTTAAGTTAGGAAATGTTTACTTACTCTGAAGGAATCTACCCTTGATGCTTTGTGGCAAAATGTCCACTCTAAGTAGTTCCAATTCTTCATTGCAGCTGCTTTTAACATAGGCAATGGCACAGTATTTACCAACCCAGCCTTAATTCTTATTCCACATTGGTGAGGACATACGTTTTCAAAACCTCATCCTAAGAAGAGTGACTTTCTATACCTCCTGAGCATTGTTTGGTCCTGTTGAGACTGTGGTGTCATTTTTACTGAGCCACAGCCCGACTCCCTTCGCAGTCCTTTGTGTAGATGTCACTCACTGCTGCACTCCATGTACTCCATCCACACTCTCATCCAATCCCTGTCTTCAGCCCTTCTTACTATTACACCCGAGTCCTCCAGCACGGGTTAGTCATGAGCACCCGTCACGGCCTTCCCTGCCTGTCCCCTGCAGCCCTCTGTCCCAGTTTTTCTTTTTCATTTTTTTATTTATTTATTTCTTTATTAATTAATTAAAGATTTCTGTCTCTTCCCCACCGCCGCCTCCCCTTTCCCTCCCCCTACCCCAATCAAGTCCCCCTCCCTTGTCAGCCCAAAGAGCAATCCAAACTGCCTAGGCTACCACAAAACCAATAGGTACAGTAGGATCAAAAACCCATTGCCATTGTTCTTGAGGTCTCAGTAGTCCTCATTGTCCGCTATGTTCAGCGAGACCGGTTTTAACCCAGGCTTTTTCAGACACAGGCCAGCTGGCCTTGGTGAGTTCCCGATAGGACACCCCATTGTCTCAGAGTGTGGGTGCCCCCCCCTCACGGTCCTGAGCTTTTCATCTCCATGTCTTGACCTTTTAAATTCCCTCACCAGCTTGCAGTTTCCCCATTTGCTAGTTTTCTTATTCGTGAACTTCCTCAAGATTCTGCTCGTTCTTGAGCTAAACAATTCTTAAGTTGGTGACATTTTTTTGTCCCAACACTAATCTACTTATTTCGGTTGGCTTATAGCCAGGCTCTAGTTATAATCTATAAGTTATGTGTGAGAAAAAAAAACTCTGAGCTGGAAAACATCAGGTAAATTTGTATCGGAGGATGCACCTGTTATAAGACTTGGGACTCATAAACAGAAAACAGAGACCATGTTCTACATCCTACAAGACATAGAAACAAAATATGACTATTAGGCATTATTCTGCTGTGCCCATGAGATCGTTGGTTTGAAACAAGAAAGCACATAAAATGAAACTCTTTGGAGAATTTGGGAAAATTTGTCAAATATTTCATGACAAGTATGTGTTTTATAATTTCTAAGCGTTGACTTTATAATCACTTTCAGCTTTCAAAGTCAGGGGCTTGGTTGGTCCCACTGTACATGAAATTCCATTAACATTAATGGTAAAGCATAATGAGCCCCACAATGTGGGGGAGGGGCGAAGAAGAGTAAAACAGAGATGATGCCTTAATTTTCTGCTGCCTCTAAATTAGCAGAATCTACCAGATGGTTATGGTGATCACAGCTCCCATACATTCTCTTCAGTCCTCCAAGAGCCCTCTTTCATACAGAAGCCGTTTTGAGGAACACTGACTGTGCACCTAAATAGTTATGGGGAGCCAGATCTTATCCTCACGTTCTCTCACACTCCCTCAATTCTGAAAAGAGTTCTTATATTAAAAATCCAGAGGACACAAGGGCTATGCTATCATGACCGTGATTTCTAACTTAAGTCCAGCAACAAGAGAACGCATGGGCACATAAAAAGAATCAATGATTTCCTTAAGAGCACATTCCCTGCTAATAATCTCTGCACTGGCAGATTTTTCTACTCAAATATTGCTTCATGTGCATCATATAATAAGATGGTCCTCGGACTCTCAACCCCGAGGAACCCCTCATTTGTCCCTATTTGGGGGATCCCATCTGGCCACATGGAAAGATGCTTCCTTGCTTTTCGGGTGTATCACAGGGTTCTTCAAACCTTTTTCTCCACTCCATCAATTGTCCCCTCAAAAGAAGTCTGGCTCTCATCAAAGTGAGCAAATGGGCCCATGTGTACCTTTGACATCCTCTTTGCTCTCTAAACTGTGAAAAACATGTCTTCTCCCACACCCATTCTTAGTCATTAGTACTCCTGAGTTGCACCCCAATAGTGCAATCCTGTATCAGCAGAGTGGGTCATGTCAGTGAACTTGCAAGTGTCAAGGGTCTGGCTTCATCCAGAGTATAAGGGATCTGATACCCTGGAGCTAGGGCCCAAAATAATTAAGTCCTCCAGAGGATTCCTGTGCACACTAGTGTTTAAAGAGAAGTTCTTCAGAGGTAATGCTAACCTGAAGACAGAGAAGCTGGGACTGTTGGTCTACACTTAAGATTCTGAGCTGGGGAGCATCGTTCTGTGCATCTGACAAAATCACAGGCTTGATGTTTGAACCTCACGCATTTTCAGCTTTGACTAATCTTAGGCATCAGTTGGAAAGCTTTCAATCACTAATGATTATACATACACACACACACACACACACACACATCTCACTAACCATTTCCATCCATGTTGTCATAATTAAAAGTCTCATTCCTTGTTTATGGCTAAATAATTGTTTCATATATGCACAACGTTCAGAGAAGGACACTGGTTGGCCTCCTCTATTCTCTTACTACTGTGAAGAGTGTTTGCATAGAAAGAGGGCTCACTCAGCCATTGCCATTTCCTTCCCTTTGGATATATATCCAGGAATAGGATTAATGGACCAACTGCTAGGGACCATCCATAATGGCAATGCTAATTAATACCATGACAGAAGTGTAAGACTATTCTATTTTCTCCATAGCCTCCCCAGCACTCACCACTTGTCAGGTTTGGACAGCCATTTTCACGAGAGTGGGGTGTTCTTTCATTGTGCTCTGGTTTATATTTCTCTCTGATTACCCCATTTTTAATCAGGTTAATTGTTTGTTAGTTGTTTGTTAGTTATTAGTTGTTAGCCTTTGATGTCTGGACTACCTTATACATTTGGATGACCTTCTCCTTATCAGATGCGTAGCTTGCAAATAAATTCTCTTGTTTTGTGGGCCATGTTTGCCCTCTACTAATTCTTTCGCTGTGTAGAAGCTTTCTCTTGCTTGATAAACTCCCACTGTTTGTTTATTTACTTCTCTGTGCTTTAGGAGTCATTCCCAGAACACCCTCTTTTTTCCAATGTCCCGAGGAACGCCGTGTGTGTGTGTGTCTGTGTGTGTCTGTGTGTGTGTTCCTAAACTTTCAGATACTGGAGTTGTATCTTTGATACAACTCTGACTCTGGAGTTTAGTTGTGTAACCTGTGAGAGATGAGTGATCTTCATTCTGCACATGAATGCCCACTCTCTCTAGTGGTTCTCCTAATGACTCTGTGTGTCAATATTCCTAAATCTATTCTGCTTAAATAAACTGTGTTCTGTTGATTGTTGCTTATATCTAAGCAAAATGCCAAACATGGGAAGTATATAACTTAATATAAATCAAACAATAGATATATTAAATATTCCAGTAAGAGGCTCCAGCACAAAGGTACTCTTTTGTTCATGTAACATAGGCTACCATTGGTGAAAAGGTCTATGGACGCTCTTTTCCATAAGTCCTGAGGAAATGAGGTAATAAATGGCACCGAAAATCTCTCATGCAGGCTATTGATTGACAACTTGCAGCAACAAGTCCTGTGTACATTGCATATGAGGATCATATTTAGCTATATCACTCAAGATCCACCATATATATGACAAAGCAAAAGGTAGAATAGCAAACTACATTAATATGATGAGTAGCTTGATTTTTTAAAAGATTTTATTTATTATGTGTACACTGTTCTGCCCACATATGTGCCTGCAGGCCAGAAGAGGACACCGTATCTCATTACAGGTGGTTGTAAGTCACTACGTGGTTGCTGAGAATTAAACTCAGGACCTCTGGAAGAGCAGCCAGTACTCTAAAGTGCTGAGCCATCTCTCCAGACCCCAATATGTTTTAATTTGATTTGTCTAAGTGTGTGTGTGTGTGTTTATGTAGGCATACATGCACCATTGTGTGTGCATGGATGTCAAAGGACAGCCTTTAGGAATCAGCCCTTTCCTTCCAACAAGTGGGGCCCAGGGATTGAACTCAAGTGTCAGGCTTGTAGGCAAGCATGTTTACCCACTGAGTCATCTTGCCAATGACAGGAAACAACCACTTTTTAAATCAATAGGGTCTTATTTTTGTTTTTAATTATCATGTGGTACAAGCTCTCTGGGGCTAAATATATTGTAAAACCAGAGTAAATTTTGTATGCTTGTTCAGATGCCTACTGAAGACATAATTCATCAATGAAAACTGCAGCTTTATTGGCCTGCAGGGTATCTAGAGATGTACAGTGATATGTTTGATGCAACGAGGAAAAGAATAGCAACCTGAATGCATCCTTAGCTTCATAAGAGAATAATAATAATCCTAATACATACATCCCAGTTGAGATTGGGAATAAGTCACTAGTAACTTTCTTTATCAAGTACTACATTTCCCATAAGGCATTTATTCTCCAAAATTCATTCATTAAGTACAGCTTTTATTCACTTGTAAATTTCTTTTTTAAATATATGGAAGCTTTACAGTAAAAGGCTTAATCCTGAAGACATCAAAAGCAAAAACCAACCAACTTATTGGGATTCATGGAGAGGCTGATGCTCACTCAGGTGTGTGTCTTCTTTGAAATAAGTTTGAGACAGTGAAATTTAAGGTTCTATGGGAAACACACAAAAATAGCTATGCATGGTTTATGTATTCACATGATGTCTAGTCTGATAGGAAAAATGTGAGTTAAAATAATTGCAATTTCAGTGAGAAGTGCCACAAAAATAAATAAGTAGGGTTTTTTTTTTTACGAAGGAAGAAATGGATGCTAGAAAATGTCTTAGACTCTCAGTGATGGAGCCTTTGCCTAACAAGCAGGGGTAATGGGTTTGACTCTGAGCACCTTCAAAAAAAAACCAGGGAGTTGTGGGTGAGGTGAGGGGTGAGAGAGAGAAAGAGAGGGGGATGCTGGAGGGAGGAAGGAACAAAGGGAGAGAGGGAGGAAGGGAAGAAGAAAGGATGGGACTAGGAGAGGGAAAAAAAGAAAAAGAGGGAGGAGAGGGAGAAAAGAAGAGAAGGGGAGGGAGAGAGGGAGGGAGAGAGGGAGGGAGGGAGAATATGTTCCAGAAAAGTGCAAGTCAGCCATGCAAAACTATACAGAGAAAGCATTCTAGGTAGAGGGAGCAAGACAAGGAAAGGCTAAAAGGAACCAAACTTTGGGGAATATGCATAAAACATGAAGGCAAGACCTAGCCTCATCTCTCTGGAAGCACAGCAAAGGGAAAAGGGGCCATCAGACAGAAATGCAGCTTGGTGTGTGAATGCATTCAGTTCCTGGCTCCAGAGGCAGATGTAATTCTGGAGGCTGAGAACATGCCATCCAGGTGCAGAAGTGATGAGTTCTGGAGGTTTTATTGGTGGTGGCCATACCATGTGCCCACTCAGCAGTGGCAGCCACATCACTATTTATCAGGACGTATCTCCAACATCAGTAGACTTAGTGAGGTGGACTAAGGAAACGGTCCTCAGTAAATGGATACGTTTCCATTTCAATCCTTCCGTCTTACATCCATTCTCTGTGACGTTTGGAGCTTTGAAGAATGACCGACATGCATGAGGCCTTCCAATGCATTAATTTGATAGGTAAGGAAGTTAAATTATTCCATGTGCTCAAAATAAAGACCTAACTGTCCTAAATACATACTTACATAAACATAAATTTGTATTTTTTATTTCTTCACCCAGCATGATGTTGTTAGAATGGCGTTGTTTTATACATCATTAAATAATGATATTTATCCCACAGAGTTAAGCCACATTAATTGCATTTCTCATTTTTCTTTAGAAACAATACAAAAATATTCATAATCATTTAAAGTTGCTGGGCATCATATCCAAATTCAGTTGGTGTCTCAGATCATATTAACCATCTAGTTTCACCGCTTAGATAATAAATCTTTAGGTTCCTGTCAATTTAATTCAGTTCTTTTGGGGGACACGTCCGGTTGTCTGTAACAGGGAAGGGGTCTTTTTAAATACCTTCTAAATTGTATTAAAGTAAGCATGGTTGGGAGGCACTAAAGCCCGAGGAATTGTATTAGGGTCGCAGCACTGAGAATCACTGCAAGGATCAACATCCATGTCTGCCAATCTGCACGGATTGGCTGTGGTCAGGGTTAAATCCAAGTTAAAGTTCACATGCAGCTGCGGGAGGAGGTGACCGTGCCCTCGTAATTAGCGGGGCGCAGCTCAAACCTCATTAAAACACAGGTGGTTAGCATCATGGATTCCAAGCGCAAGCTGATCTGTGCTGACCATACATAAGCCCACGGGCTAAGCGCAAGGCTTGTAGCAAAGTGTCATTTACGCCCCTTGAAATTAAAGACACTTGGGCCTGGGAGTCAGCAGAATTCAGCGTTGTCCCAATTTGGCCATCAAATATGCAAAACATCTTCCCTACTTGAGTTCTTCTGTGTGAAATGGTTTTGACATTAAGATAACTAGCTACACGCTGTAACATTGAAAAAGCACGGAAGATGCATTTCTAAGTACGTTGCCTCCAAGGGTCTGATAGTACTCACTGTGAGCGTGTGGTCAGCTACCGTGTAAATGCAAAAGCAAGAGTCTCACAGCAAATGTGTTCCTTCGAAATACGCCCAAGGAATGGAATTAATGTTTTCTAAGCAGCTTGGCATGGTTTAACTAACATTACCATGACCTAGGTTCTGAACACTAACTTACAGGCTTCTTAACTCTTCTCTGTCAGGAAAGTTCACACTAGTGTTTTACAAATAATTTTAATGCCTTTGGCTGGAGAAGATAGTTTAGTCCATGATCTAAATGGAAATAGTTTTGAAAAAAAGAAAAGAAAAGAAAGACCTGCTATTGGCAATAATGAGCGGAGCAGCACAAACGTGGCAGGACAAATCAAATCTGGTTATAAAATGAAAGCATTTTAAAAGCCTGGTAAGGAGGCTTCGTTTGTTTGTGGATGCAATGTCGCTCTCATTAGCAAAGGTTATCTTGCAGCTCCAGTCTGAAGCTTCTTATTAGCAGAATGCAAAGTGAATATACATACTAAATTAAACATTTCACCTCTTCAGGGCCGTGTCTGACAACTGTGTTTACCCATGCATTCAATCAATTCAACGGGCATTTATTAAGCGTTGCTGTGCAGAAGGCAGCTTCATTTGGGATAGCATAGGAAAAGTCGATACTTTCAGAAGCAGATTTACATGTTTTATTGAATCATGGAAGTGTAGATTGCAAAGAAGATAAATAACAGCACTCATGTTTTTGGCTGAGTCAGAATGTTCTTCCTTCAGAATACATGTGCACTGTGTGGGTCACTCTTTCCCAGTGCTGCAACGTCTGCTACACGGAACTGGCGGAAGCTCCCTGAGTTTTTCTTTGGTTGCTGTTGCCCAAATGTGACAGGTTATGGACCCAAATAATGATACTTGGTTTCATTCTTGGGCTCAGTACAGGTTTTAGGGTTCTGATTCTATCCAGTCTCAGATCTGAAGTTCTGTTTGAAGCTCTAGATTCAAAATCCAAGAAATCACAGATGAAGGCAGTGGGTGGGGGAGGCATTTGGCTAGTAGGTGCAGGTAGAAGGTCTGCCTCTGGAGTTGTCTTAAGATGGACACAGGGTTTGGCTGCACGAAGGTAACAGAGGCAGAGCTAGGGTTATCCTGGCACTGCTCATGGATTACCGGAAGTCTGTGTAGGAGAGAGGCGGGCTGGAGGAAAGCCAAGACAGGTAACCAGTGGTTCTAAGAGTACTCGGGAGAGACAAGAATGGAAGAAGGAAAGGAGGGCACAGCTAGCCTACCTGGGCTCCAGATAACTGTGGCATTTTTGAGAGTCTGTGTTAGAAAATGGATCTGTGGGTCATCGGGAGCAAAGAGAAATGAAGATGGACTAGAAGAAATTGTTGAAGAAGAAAGCAAGGAAGAGCTAGTGGATCCTGTGTCCTTACTACAAGGCTGAGTCCCAAAGGAATGGAGGTGGACTGACAGGAAGGAGTTTATGTACAACTAATTTATAATAGTCCCAAACTTGGAACAATGCCAATGTCCGTGAACCAGCAAGTGAATAAATGAATGGTATATTCCTGCAGTGAGTTCTTCCTCAACAGCTGAAGGGAAAATACTCTCGACGCTCGCCACAATGTGGACAGACAAACACATACTGCAGAGTGAAAGAAACCAGATGGTTAAGACCACATATTGCATGATTCTACTACATGAGATTCCTGTACAAGGCAGACCTGCAGAGGCAGAAATCAGATTAGAGGTTACTGGAGCTGCAGATAAGAAGAGAAGGGGCTGGATCCTGGCAAGAGAGAGTTTCCTGGTTGGTGGATGCGCCCCGATGATGATTGTCTAACAGTGTCGGTTTACTGGAAATAAGAACTCATACATTTAAAGCAATAAAACACATGCCTCGTATACTGCTAGAATTCGTAATAGTGCCTGTCTGTTTTGAGGTTCAGGATTTCTGAGTTCCTAGTCTGCTAAAATTGTGATCCTGCTCCCATGTAAAGGAAAGGTAAGAACTAGACTAACTGTTACATTTAGGGGAAATGGTGGGGTAGAAGGAGAAAGAAAAACTTTAGTTCTTGTCCTGGGAGAAAATGACGCAATACTTTTTAGAAATATATAAAATTATTTTTAAAAAAACATTTTTTAATTTTTAGCATGCTTTCACTGTGACTCAAAAATCCTTTCTCTGGTATTCCTACTCAATAATTGAACATTGCATCCTGAAAGTCTCCTACTACGATTCTTATTGTTATTCATTGTTGACATTAAATACTAGAAAGATTATGCAACCATTAGATAAAGCAAAACAAATGTTTCTTTACTGTCCTCCTCGGGTCATCCTAAAGAGGTAAAACTCCACTGTAGGTGACAAAAGAGTAGGCGGTCAATGTCGATGAGAAGCTGCCGTGCTTCCTTCCTTCACGTGACCCCTACTGTCTTAAAAAACCTTCCCAGGAATAATTTAATGTCTGAAATAATAGTGACTTTCGATATTTCTGTGATGCATTCTAACGACAAAGTGTTTTCATATGCAACCTTTGTTTGTGCAGGAGAAGCATGAAACACTTGGTCTCCCATTGCCGTGATGGAACTGAAGCGACAGGCTGGAAAACAACTTTCCAAACTCAAAGAGACCCTAAGAAAGGGAGCAGGGCTGTGGACCCGATGCATCCTCTCCTCCTGTGGCTATTCCCTCACTGTGGTGTCAGGGGGCTCCCCACACTGTTGTGTGATCTGACCCACTGGAAGGGTTAACTTTCCTTGGAGTTTAAAAGTAGGGTCTAAACTCTCTGTTTTGGGGAAAAAAAAATCTTCTAAATATAAAAACGAGAAATGAATAAAAGGCTTAATGCTAACCTCATAATTTTGAAACGACTTACATATTCACACATAGGCATAATGTGATTTAAGATTAAGTTAGATTGTATAAAGAAGGAAAATTAAAATATCACCTTAGATATTATTACATGGTAAGTTAGAAGACTAGAAGGGTTTTTTTCTGTAAGTACCTATTATTACAAGGAAGCTCATTCTGAAAGAGTATAGCAAGGGCTTTTTTAATCTTAATAATTAAATTTTAAAAGGACACTGAGAACAAAGTTCCTAAAAAAAATGCCACTGATGTAGAGAGCTTAGAATATTGTAGTAGAAGAGTCAACTCTTAGGCCATTCTCAGCCCCTTAATAGCCATTTATCGTCACCCCAGTACATAGCATCTATGCGATCACTGTGTCACTAACTCAGAATGTATAAGCAGACCTCTAACTCCCAACCAATCAAAGAGCTAAGAATACCATCTGATAGCATCTGAGGAGTATTAAAAAGTTTTTCCCACTTTGCTAAAGTGCATATGCCTAATGTTCCCACTGATGAGTTTGATTATCACCTTAATTTATGACTTCCTATGCCCCAACACTATAAAAAATTTCATGTCTCACACTGGAACATGGAATGTGTCCTAACCTAAATCTATGGTCCAGTGCCACAGTCACTCATAATTAGTTCCAGAAAAATCTTTGAGGGGAGACTTGTGTTTTGTGTTAACAACACACTTGTATATATATGATTATTACACTGATACATGTTTTATTTCATTGATTCATATACATTACATAAGTATCTAGTGTACAAAAATATCTTTAATTTTTCAAACGCTATCACAAATATTATAGACACGCATATCTACTTATAAAATCTTTGTATACGTTGTGTATCTTATACCATTTGAAGTAGAGACCACTCATAGTTGGAACTCAGCTCTGGTTGACAAAGTGAGGTTAGTGAAATCATCCATAATGGGGTCCCAACTCCTGGTCACCATCTGAAGTTTGGGAATCCACCCATCCTAGGGAATCATCAGATAATCTAAACGGTCCCATTTTCAGTCTTTACTCAGCTCTTGTTCGTTTCTGTAACCTTTCCTCGTTTATGTGTTACCCAAGGTCAAAGCAGCCCCCGCCTGGACTTTTCACTGTTCACACCTCTACGTTCTTTTCCTTTCTCTCCATATCCTATCATTTTTCTTTGACCTCTCCTAGAGAACACAGGCTGCCTGAGTTTCTAGTCTCTGTTATTCAGACTCCCAAGAGGTAAGATTGGTCTACATTGTTTGAGTGCTCAGCTTTACCTTACTCCTTCCAATCTGCCTTTAACCAAAACTTCTACATCTCAACCCACTCACTGTCTTCACTGTTTCTACATTGCCCCTTCTATTCCATCTCCTCTAGTTCTCGTCTAGCTGTCTTACACTAATCACTAATCCCACTGTGATTTCTTCTCTCTCTACTTTCTCCACTCACACCTGGAATCGCTCTCATAGCATTATATACAAAGTACAGCTGGTGTCCCTTCATTCCCCCAAAACAATTGATTCTTAAAAAATGACTGTTCTGTGAACTGATACTAATTTCATGGAGAGTTTGCTGCTGGACAGAGACTGGAGCAGTAGAGAGTCATTATGTCTTTTTTGTTTGTTTGTTTTTTGTTTTTTTGGGTTTTTTTTTTTTTTTGCTTTGTTTTGTTTTTCGAGACAGGGTTTCTCTGTGGCTTTGGAGCCTGTCCTGGAACTAGCTCTTGTAGACCAGACTGGTCTCGAACTCACAGAGATCCGCCTGCCTCTGCCTCCCGAGTGCTGGGATTAAAGGCATGCGCCACCACCGCCCGGCGAGTCATTATGTATTATAGAGGTCTGTGGGCAGAAGAATCTGATGCCTGAACAGCAGTCTTAAAGGTGAATATATCACATTGTCCCCATATAACCTGGTCTTGCCTGTGCAATATATATATCATAAAAGTAGAAAGGCTGCCTGAATTAAATAACGAAAACACAAACATATTAGCCAGTATTCTAAATCCAGATCCATACATCCCCCACAAAAGCAACAGGAGCATGAAAAACCAGGACAATTTGTCTCATCCAAAAAGACCAACCCCACAGTAACGCCTCCCAATGAGAATGGCCTAGATGAAAATCAAGACACATGATTTAAAACACACTTCAAACCAAATCTTGTCAGAAAAGATAAAAATCTCCAGTCCTCTGCTGATCAAAGGAAAAACCATCCAGAGGAAATTACAGTTCTAAGTATAAACACAGCAAACACAGGTTTGCCCAAATTCATAAAACAAACGGTACTGGATAAATCACAGATAATACCAACACAGTAATAATCATGACTTCACCAACCAAACAAAAAGAAGAGAAAAACCGGGATTAAATCACACTGTAGATCGAAAGGCCTAACAGACATCTACAGAACATTCCACCCGAGAGCTACACAAGGCACATTCCTATCGATGGCCCATGAGAACTTTCTGTAAAATACATCACATGGTAGGACACAAATCAAGTCTTAACAAAGAACTTTTTAAAAAAGAAATACCCTGCATCCTATACAATCACAATAGAATTAGGCCAGAAGTAAATAACAAAATAAATTACAGAAAACACAAAATGTGTGCAGATTAAAAATATCTATTAAATGATGAATGATTCTCTGAAGAGAATAAGAGGAAATTTAAAAATTCCTAAAATCTGGGGCTGAGAGATGGTTCAGGGGTTAAACTGTTTATCGTGAGAACTGGGAGTAAGATCACCAGAAGCCACATAAATCTAAAATGGGCAGGATGGCCCACCTATAATCCAGTCCTCAAAATGTAGAAACAGGGGATCCCTAGAGCAGATTAGTCAGCAAAATTAGTCATACTGGTGAACTCTATTAGCCAGAGAGACCCTACCCCAATGGATAAGGTATAAGAGCAATCGACAATGATTCATGACATCATCCTAAGTTCTCCCCATGTATACATGCAAAACTTGCATAAACGGACATGCATATAGCACACATACAAAAACACATGGAAATGAAATTTCTAGGCAAGAATGAAAATGAAGGCACAACATACCAAAACGTAAGGGTACAATGAAAGCAGTCCTAAGATAGAAGTATAAAGTTCTAAGTACCTAATTTAAAATCAAAATGATTCCAGACAGATGAAATGGTTCATGGCTTAGGAGAGCATACTGTTCTTCCAAAAGAATGAGCCATATCGAATGACTCACTACCGCCTGCAACTCCAGCTCCGGAGAAATCCCATGACATTGACACTCACGTGCACATACTCCTACAGACACATACATACACGCTGGGCCTCTCAACATTCTTCATGTAAAAGGTATGGCTCGTGAAGGCCCATTCCTCCCTGAGGGACTATGGACAGCTGAGGGCTGCTGGAAAACAAAGCTACATTTCCTGATGTGTTATAGCCACTGATAAGTTACCCTTTTTCCAGCAAATACCCTCTCATATATGATCAAGCATGAAACTAATTATAGTCCTCTCTCTCTCTCTTTCTCTCTCTCTCTCTCTCTCTCTCTCTCTCTCTCTCTCTCGACTTGAGAAAGTTGAGATTGGGGCTACAGTGGGAAAGAAGGAAAGTGAGACAGTAAGAGCTGGAAAATGACTAAAATTCATTATATAAATATATGAAACTATCAGGAAGTAAGTAAAGATGGATGGAAGGAAAGAATCAGGGTAGGAAGGGCAGGAGGGAAAGGGAAGAAGAGAAAAGGCTTATGTCAGGCTCCAGTGAAATTGCATAGGATGACTCATCCAACTACTTAGCTCTGAAGAAAGGATATTAAGTTAAATTGAGTCTCTTTCCTTACATCCTTTGTATCTTGAAGACCCAGTAGCAAAATCTGAACCAGGATAAGTTTGTTCTGATTCCTTCTACCCACTTTCAGAATTATTTTCTGCTCTACAGCATTTTATTTTCCCTAGGTATATACAGTGAAAATATTTAGACAGATCACTACAGTCTTACATCTGGCTTGAACTGTTGAGACTCTACTGGTGGGGGCTCCATGGGCCCCCACCTTTGAGAAAGGCTAATGGTGGTGATTTTAAAAGAAGATGCTCAGGCAAGGCATGTAGTTCTGCATCTTCTCTGATGAAGAACTGATGTCATTACTCTGCCATTTTAATTAATACGCGCTTATTGATCACAATTATAATGAAGGAAACAAGCTAGAAAAGACCATGTTGAAAAATGAAAATGTTACTAAATCTCTATTCCTTGAGATTTGAAAATAAATACACATGGGGTCTGGCAAGACACTACTTCCTCTAATAGAAACTACTCAAGAGAAATCCCACACCGTTTCCCTTATGCTGAGCCCATTACAGCAGAGTTTCAGGTCAAAAAGAAAAAAAGAGGTTCACAGTTACCTAATTAGAGGGCAAAATGGTTAACCACGGTAAGACTAGAAGTTCATGGTAAATTTCTGAGATTTTTGTCTATTGGATGAATATATATATAATTTATTCAATACAATCCAAGGTAGATGGAATCACTTCGTCACACTGGCCAGAACACCAAATATAGACTAACATAAACAATGTTATTTTTTTCAAATTATTTTACCCAAACAATTGGGAATCCAAAAGCTCTGATCATATAGAATCCCTCAGAAATTCTGATTCGTAATCAGCCTCAGACATTCTGTGTTGTGAAGCCACTGTACTGAGATAGAGCAGAATCTTCCTGTTAATTCCTTCTTCTCTGTGAATGCAAGTTCTCCATATGCTCCCTAGCCCCCACAGAAGAATGTTGCCACATTTCAAGATTGCCCATTAGTGAGTATCTTCTTTTTAAAAACATTCACAAAGAAAACAGTGAATCTCAGAGTCATTTGTGGAAGCTGAACCTATGCGCTAAATCAGGAATAGGAACCTGCTGGAAATATCAGCTCAATTGTGCTCTTTAGCAAAACCCCAACAGCATATGCTGTGTTTACACTGACTTCTGAACTCATTTAAAGTGTTAGTTCCTGTGCTAGACTGGATTTGGAAACGTAGTACAAGAAAAGGAGCTTTAGAAAAGCAGAATTCATTCCATGGGGAATCTCTATCTGTTGTAACAAAGACACCCACATGAAGAAAACTGCTAGAAATGAGTACCTTTCTACAAATCTAACATAAACAAGATGCTCAACGCCATACAACCCCCTCACACTCTCTGGGCTACGCTACCCAACAAGTTGGAGACCACTACATGTTAATTAAGATGAGACAAAATTAAATATACAGGGTTTCAGTCCTGACGGCCATGTCTCAGGTGCTCCAAAGCCACTGGGCTTGTGCTAATGAAAAGCACAGGAAAGAAATAATCTTTCAAAATTGGAGACATTTCTACAGGACAACACAGCTCTGAAGTTCTATAATGAGGATGAAAGTGAGAAAGAGTGGGGGTAAGAAGAAGAGAAGAAAAGAAGGAGAGGTGGAGGAAAAACAGGAAAGGGCAGGAGACCCAGAGAGACCCCGAGAGAGAGCCATGGAGCGCAGCACATCATTCATAAGTTTATTCTATGAGATAAAGCAATGAACACCAGGGACTCCCAACCAGCATTATCAAATCAAGGAAGGAGCTTACAATGAAGGTGGTGGTCAATGGTTAAGACCATTGCCCTGATGTGGGATTCCCCTCTGTGTGCTGTGAATACCATTGGTTAATAAAGAGACTGTCTTGGGCCTGCACAGGGAATAGAGGTAGGCTGGGAAAACTAACCTGAATGCTGGGAGAAGGAGGGCAGAGTCGAGAGAAGTTATGTACCCCTGTCGGACATAGACACTGTAACTATACCCAGTAAGCCACAGCCTCGTGGCAATAGACAGATTACTAGAAATGTGTAAAATTAAGATGTAAAAGTTAGCCAATCAGAAGCTAGAGCTAATGGGCCAAGCAGTGATTTAAATAATATAGCTTCTATGTGATTATTTTGGGTCTGAGCTGCCAGGCAGGCTGAATAAACAGACGGCCTTCCTCACCACATTGCACAGAGAAGAAATGGACTACTAATTGTCAACCAGGAGCTGCATGTCATTCCACGGGATTTGGCTCTCTAGATCAAATAATATTATTTCCTGTGTATAGACACATGCATGACACAGGGGAATGGCAATGGGCTTGTGAAGTAAATATAAAATCATACTAATTTTCTCATTTCATCCTTTGCATATTTAAAAATTGTATAAAATTCTAATCCTATTTTCAGTATTGAAAATATCAAATAATTACATGAAAATTTTATAACTGATTCCAGTGTATTTTGGAGTTTTGAATTTTCTAGTGCAAAATATTATTTGGCTAAAAGTTTTCTTTAATAAGCCTAAGTATAAATATTTACAGACATAATTTCATAGACACCCTTTGCTCAATTGCTCTGAAACTCCGGACATGAAATTCCAAGAAAAGATTCTTCTAGCTGAGCATATAGGCTGTAAACCAAAGACAAACAGTCAAGACCTAAAAAACAAATGAAAGAAATACACTATGCAAAAACAAGAATCTGCCTTTGTTCCCAGCAAGTCCCTTAAGAAAGTGAGGTACCCTTAAAGGTAAGGATTTTCTGGGCTAACTGAGAATCTTTCCATCCAGAACTGGTAGCTCGTATTAGCGGGAATATTGGCTGAATGCGGCTCTAAGCAAGGTTGATGGTTACATTCTTCAGCAGGGGAAAGTTCCGGCTTATCTTCCTAGTTAGCTTGGAAGTGACATCATTAAGGCTGCTTTATCTCCCTCGGGGATCTTCAGCCTCTGCCTCAGTCGGCACACTTCAGTTTTTACAGCATCATTTGTTTCCCCAGCATCTCAATTTTCCTCTCCATGGACTCATGAGATTTAATCACACGTGTAACAAAAGCCTTATGTTCTATTTCCTCTTTTTCTAGGGCTCCAATTTCACATCTGTGCTGCCGGCCCAGATTTAATTCACTTGTCTAACTCATCGAGATGTGAGACGTGTTTCATTCCTTCTTCCTTGATGGTCTTACTTCCTGCTCTATTTGCAAACCACAGACCTCCAGCCCCGTGGCAGTCACCAAGGCCTCCATCCTGGACAATTTTCTCTTCAACGCTTTTTGTTTACTTGTCTAAATATTTCAAATTATTTCAGTCTAGTGCATTTATATATAGCCTGAGTTACTGATATTGCAGAAAGTCTTGCAGTCAACCATCATCATCGAGTAATGTGAGCCTCCCTCCCCCGTTGAAATGTCCACAGTCTAACTTACAAGTGACTCCAAATAGACTTTTGTCCATTTGTGAATCTTCTGTCTCCACTGAGTCTAACTGGAGTCATTCAGCAGGGGTTGGTATATGATCACATAACATAAGGACAACAGTGAGGCCTGAAGTTTTTAGAGGCAAAACCACTATTCTTTTTTTTTTTTTTCACATAACCTTCCTAGGGAAAGTTCACTAAAGAATGTCTTCATAACCAACAGAAAAACAGGAGAATGGATCAACATTTCCAGTTTCCCAGAATTGAAGCATGGGCTAAATTACTCATGTTGCAAACCCACCATTCTTTACATCCTATAATGCCCTTCCTTTTACGGCAAACTGAGTCATAGACTTGGCCCATGGTGTATTTCTCTTGGGCATTGAGGAAGCAGCCAGAGATCAACAGCAGACCATCCTCCCACTCCCTGCCTTTCAGAGACCTTCATAAGTAAGACTGTCTAGTAGCCATGAAGTACAATGGTCATCTTGTCCCTTATTGCCAGGACTACTAAAAAGGACAATCTTGAAAGAAAACCAGTAAAATACATAGGTAAGTACACCCAGGCTCTTGTTGATTGTACCCATAGATATGTTGGAAGATATGTGACAGGAATTTAGGCTTTAAGGTAGTTGTGGTGGATGTCTCTGAGTGTGCAAGTAGTGATTAACACAGGAGAGAAAACACAGACAACTACCTGCCTGGCACACACAGCTGTTTATTCACCTGGATTTGCAATAGCTGTGCTATAAAAATATAAAGCCAATGCTGTTGTAAAGTATGTTCTTGATTTTTTTTTATTTCATTTAACATTCCAAACAAAGTTCTCTCTCCTACCCCACTCCACTCCCTGCCTCAAACCCCCAGCCCACCCCCTATCGACTTCTTCCCGAGGGTAAGACCTCCTCTGAAGAGTCAACAAAGCCTGACTCATTAAGTTGAGGCAGGACCAAGCCCCTACCCCGCATTTAGGCTGAACAAGGCATCCCACCCTAGGTAATGGACTCCAGAAAGGTAGCTCATGTACCAGGAATAGACCTTGGTCACAGGATGCTACTTTATACTGGCAAGATACTTCATATAACTTGTTCTAAATTCTCTGAGATTTAAAAAAGAAAACTTCCATGAGTCCTCCACAAAACCCAAATTGATTCATTATCTTTCCATCTAGTCAACCTTTCCCCAACAATTGAAATTCACAGCAAGTTCTGAGAGCATATGAACGGAGTATTGATGCTCACAACCAACATCATGTCTGTAAACTGTGTACAGTCTTGACTGGGAACAGCAGTCACACAAAATGATGGGTTTTTGTGAGGTAGTTCCGTGGTTATTTAAAACTAACCATGTTATCTCAGAGACCTGGCTAATTTCTTCAGGAAATATGACTTAACAAAAACTGAGTATTAATAAAGACTCAAGTTTTTTCTTTCAGTGACCCAGTTCAAGTCATTACAAGTCAAAGGAAACCAAACAAAGACCTTCATCTCCATGCTGTTTAGAGTTGAAGGTTGTCATCAGAAATATACACATTTCAGGCTATGGACTGAACTGGAATTCAAGACTGTCAGGAAATATCTGTGCAGACTCATACTGTGTCCCCATGAGCCTGGGACTATGCTGCCAAGCACATTTGAATACTTGGCTCCCAGATATAAAGGCATTTTAGGAGATGGCTAGGTTACAAAGTTTGGATTCACTTCATCATAACTTTTCAAATGTATACACTTTGGGGTTTTTCCTACTCATTCCTCTCTCCATATAAAGAACTTTAGATATAAAATTTACTTTTTAATGTAAATATTTATTATTTTTATTTTACCTATTTATCATACAAAGATACGCTATTTTATTACTTATTTCTATATAGCTAGTTACCATAAAACTTACATATTAAATAGGCACTTGATAACAATTTCTGAGCATGAAGATTTGGGCACAGCTGAAGCAGGGGGAACCTCTATTTTAGGGACTCTTGGGAAATTAGTCTGTGACAGCCCAGGGTCCCTCATGGGGCTACAATCAAGGTGTCAGCTGAAGCATTATTGGAATGTTCAACTGAGGCAAGACCCATTATGCAGCTGATTTGGTTGCTGGTACAAACCAGTTTCTCACTGCACTGATACCTTAGCACAAGTGGCTGTTATTAGGAGGCTGCTCACATTACCCTCCATATCACTGCAATCCCAGGATTGTATGGGCTACTTCTGTGTATTAAGCAAATTGACTCTTTATCTGTTGCATGTGTAGCAAACATAACTCTCCAACTGGCCATCTGCCTTTTTATTTTGCTGGTGATTTTCCCCACGGGGGGGGGGGTGGAGTGGGGAAGCTGTATCTATCCAACCCAGCCACGAAACCTTTGACCTACACTTTATCCTGCTTACAAGATGTGCTGGAATAAAGGTGTCACAAAAAAACTGTGGGAGTGGCCAAGCAATGACTGGTCCAGCTTGAGACTCATGCTACATGAGGATTGATATTCTGCTATACATATAGATCAGAGCATAATCGTCATCAGAGAAGCTTCCCTCAGCAACTGATGGAGACAGAGACTTACAACCAAACTTACGTTGTCCTGCAGAAGAGTGTAGAAGATTTTAGGAGCCAGACAAGTCGAGGACACCACAAGAAAACCCACAGAATCAGTTAGCCGGGGCTTATAGGGCTCACAGAGATGGAACCAATTATCAGAGAGCCTGTATGGGTCTGACCTAGTCCCTCCACACATATGTTGGTATTCTTGTGAGACTCCTAAGAGTGAGAACAGGAGATGTCTCCTACTCTTTAGCCTGCTATTGAGACCATTTTCCTCCTGCTTGGTTAACTAGTTGAGCCTTAATATGAGGGGAGGTGCCTAGTCTTATCGCAACTTGATAGGCCATGTCTGGTTGCTATCCCCGGGAGGCCTGCCCTTTTCTAACTAAAAACTGGAGGAGGAGTGAAGAGGGGGAGAGAAGATGCAAGAGGACTTGAGGTGGGGAGAAAAGGAAAACTGCAGTTGGGATGTAATATATGAGAGAAGAATAAATAAAAAATAAAGCTGTGATTAGTCAAATTTATCCAACTTTTCTTTCTTACTCTTAAATTTTGAGTCCTAAATAGAAAGCCCTCTCATGTCAAAATTCCAGGTAAATATCCATAAGTTGTAATCTGGTTTCATTTTTTTACATTTTTGTCACTGTCGGTGTATCCCACTGTGTGACAGATAGACCTAATTTTATGGTTTGTGTTTGTAATAGGCAATGTTAACAACACTTAATTTTTAAAGTCCATCACTTCCCAAAGAATTTGGATGTTGTAATAATTAAAAACTAAATTTCAATGCATACTTGAATCTCTCCAGAAACTTCATGTTGTTCCATTTGACCACATAATTGTGCTATTCTGTGTTTATTTAATCATGGAGGCTTTGACACCTTAGAATTTCATAGTTATTTCCTGATTTTTTTCATATCCGCTTTATCATCAGTTTGCCTAACTCCAGAAAGTCAAGAGAACTAACATCCATGTCACTGACCGCATGTTGAATTGTCTTACTAAAATAGTGAGAATTGGTCACCCTAGTAATGTCTTATCTAAGGAGAGAATGTCACTTAATTTCTTAAAGTTTACAAAGCTTTTGTCATGGAGTTCTTTCATAATTCTTAATATTATTCTCACTTATTATTTTGTTCTACCTTTGTAATATTCCATCCAATATTCTAATATTATAACCCATCCACTACTGATTTTTGCATCTTAGTTTAAAGCTTTACTATAATATGCAACTATATTCCAAACCACATAGGAATAGCAATTTGCCTGAGTATAGTCTATGCCAATGGGAATGTGAAAGATTTTAAGTTCATCCAACACTTACAAATAACCAGAATTCTAAAGTTTCTAATTCTTTAGAAAGTTCCGGTTATCAATTCATCACCATAGCTTTAAGGGTGAAGAGAATGTAATGAATAGCGAGCACTGTGAAGTCGCCCAACTGAATTATCAGTGATGGAAACAGGGCTGTCGTATACGTCTCAGATCAGCGCTCACTAAAACTGAAGTGATATTTGAAGTGACTGTTAGGTTCTAAGACAACAGAAGACTCTCCTTTAGAGAGTGTGACGCCAGATTGACTACTATATCACAAACCCTATGGAACTAAATACGTGCATGCACTGCTCAGTGCACAGACAAACAGATGGATAATGCTGATGGGCACCCGGCCATTTATCCACCAGAGTAATGAATGCCACCTCATACTCATTTGGTCAGGAAGAAAAATCTAAGTAGGCTCTGTCCACCGGCATTAATATTTCTTTCTGATAGATGAAATCAAATCATGAAAGCAAGCAACTTTTATTGATGTTTTCCCCTTTAACTGCTAAATCTACCTTCTGACAGGAAATGAAATAAGAACAACTAATATCAGAATCAAATTCTGTAATCGCCAACGATAATTCTCTGAAGCTTAGATGAACACAAAGACCCACATAGGCAACGTGCTTGAAGCCTTGCATAGTTAAAATGAAATCACCTCAAAGTTATTTTTAGTCCCAGTGCATAAGCCAAAGAACACTAAACACAAATCAATTAAGATGTCACAGGATCTCTCATCTCTGTCCCCATAATGTGAAAACTATGTAAAACTGCAGAGGGTAAAATTACAGCACTATTTCAGAATGTAATTTTTTAATGCAGGCTAAAAGAAAAAGGTTTAGTTAAAGTTAATGTTCTTGAGATCTTTATGTAAACAGGGTTGAAACGTGGTAATGAGAAAGAAGTCACTAAATTTACATAGAATTATAGTTCATTTCCTTCACACGAAGAAGCCCAAGAATAAAGACTTTCCCCTTTGCCTAGTTCCATATGCAACTGCCACTTGTATATTCAGCGGCCAACCCCAAGGCATTTGATTCCACCCCGCTATAGAGAATTTAATCCCAGCGTTTCATTTATTTTCCTCACCTACAACAAATAGCTACAACAAGGGAATAATTTTGCCTCACCTTTTTCTCTCAAGGATACTTAGAGGGGATATCAATATTTAAAGCTTTAACACTTGTTGAACATGGGCAAAACTTTATTGAGCATCTCTTCAGCTCATATTTATTACAGGATAACTGGTTTGCCACAATTTAAAACTTACTCTTGCAACTTCTGACATTTTATATTTCTAGGGTGGTGAGGTATATAATTAGTTTGTTTGGTTTTTGTTTTGTTTTGTTGTTTTTGGAAACAGACCATCGCCTTAAAAGAGTTGTTATTTAAAAGTAAAAGGGGATTTTATAAAATTAAAAGAAAATAAACCAAACTTTTAAAACTGAGAACATAGGGTGCTTAAACTAAAGTAGAGGTTGGAACAGAGCAGCAGAGACGGCTCAGAGGGTAGAGTACCTACTACGCTTAAAGGGGACCTGAGTTCAGTTATCAGCCCAGATGTCAGTGGTCCATAACCACCTGTAACTCCATCTCCATAGGGATGCAGTGCCTCTGATCATGCACACAGGTAATCATGCTCACACACAGATACACACGTATGTGCATAATTAGAAATATACTAGCTCTTTTTAAGATAAGAAAAACGTAGTAGCCCTGGTGCCGGAGAAAGCTTCGCATTTGTTCTCTTTTGCAGTCAGACCAGCCCACCCCAGCATGAGAGACCTGTCATTCTGAAATTTTAAAAATTTCCTTCCCTTCATAATCAGAAGCCTGCACAACCGTCAGAAACATATCTGGCAAACAGACCTCTTGTCTTTTATTGCCGTTTACTCTTGAGTACATTTCACAGCCTCAATAGTCTTTGTTTTGCCAACTGTAGCCCACAAAAACCTCACTTGTCAACCCACATAGACGATAGCTCAGATTGCTTCTTTACAATTTAAGATTATAGAGTCTGGCCATCCCTTCATCCAGGGGGGCCTAAGTAATGCCAGTTTATCTCTGATTTTGACATCTTAAAGTATCCAGACCAAATTATAGCATGGTAAATATCAATAAAAATTTCTAGAACACACGAAAAAATAAGAATCAAAAACTGGTTAGCATGAAGGTCATGCACAACGGTGTCGAATAAACCAAACCAAACATGTTCCCGCTTACACTGTAAGAATAACCATGTTATTTCAAAAAGTGAGTTGAAATGAATCCATAAAAATGATAAAAATGTTTTCAAAACAGTTGAACAATATCCAGAATTTCCAATATATCACCATATCTTTAAGGGGGGAACTTCAACATTTATATCCAAGCCCATCAAGTAAACACATCTGTCACTGACTCACAGTAATTAAGGTAAATAAATAAATAGCTGCTATCTCTAGACTACATTTTACCAGAGTCACTGTGGTTTTACTATATTGACACTGCAGTCACTTCTCCATTCCTGTCCCAGCAGAAGAGTGGCATTTCCGGTCATTCCTACTCATTTCGCTTATGTTATTCTTTCCCATAGTCCCAAGCCATCTTGTGGGCATGGAGTCAGGCGGTCTTACAAGCAAGCACCTAAGTGCTTATGGCATTCCCTCAGTACCGCCTGGCTGCATTCCAGTGACTCAGCATGAGCCTCTCCCAAGTGGAATAAAATGTTTTAACTTTGTGGAAACCCACCAAATAGCTTCAAGCAAAGTCCAAATGCAGAAGTTAAAGCATAATTCTCTGCCCCCGAGAACCTTCAGAGTTAGCTGCCTCTTGCAATCTAGCAACTTCCATCCGCAAATTTTCTTAGTTGCTTAAACAAAAACCGTATTTATTATTTCTCACAGCAATATGTGAAGGATGGGTTTATTGTGTCTTGTTGGCTTGTCTTATTCTGTCTTATTGCTCAGCTGTTAAGTGCTGAGGGATAACTGAGCTGGGCTCTAAGATGTGAAGTAATTCACTCGGGGCTAGAACTATGGTCAACTGGGAGCCTCGAGATTTTGATTTTCCCTCCAGAAGTCATCTCTCTCCATGTGGCAATCTGTCTTCTCGGATATCTCCACCCACATGTTGCCCTAGACTTCATGGCAGGCAGGTTCTACGAAAACAAATCAATACTGCAATGTGGCCTGCGTTATTAAAAAAAGGAAGTCACAAGGTTAGCTCAAACTAAAGACAAGGGATGCACAGAGAACTGGAAAAGTGGAAGGTACATTTGGACATGGGCAGAATCGATCAGCCATCTTTGGAAGCTGTCTTCTACATACAAACACAAATGCAAGTTGATAGAAATAAACAAACCTCTTTATATAGTAAACTAACCGATGTTTTTATTGGTAGTCGTGTACTGATATCAACCATGTTCCCAAAGCTTCCAGTATACTGACACAACAATGCATAAATGAGTGAAGGTCCATACAAGTATGAAATTTTCAAAGCAGCAGCTAGAGACATAACAATCCTAAGTATGATTAGTAAGAGAATTATATGGTACTTTCAAAGGTCATACATGATATTTAAAAGAAAAGATATGATAAAGTAAATATGGAGAGTGGGGTGGTTTGATGTGGAAAAGGGGTGTTGTCATTCTAAACATGACTGGCAAGAGACATGTCTGATTGAGAGTCCGGTAGGGAAATTAGTAAAGAGGATATATACAGAGGAGTGTTGTAGATGGGGGTAAATGCTAGAATACACCACTGTGCTGAGGAAAAGCAAGGTCCAGTGAAAGAAGGAAAAGTACAGCTCTGGGTAACGCAGACAAGGAACAGACAAGGTCATGTGGGGCCTTAAAGCCACTGACTCCCTTTGAATTTCTCCATATAGAAAAAAGAAACTATTTTAGGGTTTTAAGCAAGGAACAACATGATCTGACCCACTTTTTTAGAAAGATAATTCTAGCTATTTGCTTAGACTGAACCCTCACAGGTGGTGATGGTTAGAAGGAAAATCAGATTGGTCGCGATATGATTCTTGCCATCCAGAGAGACCTGGTGATGAGTCAGATCAGAGCAGGAGAATGGAAGGAGTAAAATTGTTAGAATCAACATATATTTTTAATACATCCACATGTGCTTAAGAATATTTCATGATGGAATCGAGATTAGTTAAATAAAAGAGAGAGGCAAAAAATGAGTCCTTCATTTTTAGCTGCTCAATCGCAATCCCAGAAGTGCTATCAAACAGATCAAGAAAACCTTGGAAGCAATAGATGAGGAAGGGAGTTTGGGACAACTCCAGCTGAAGATGAAGGAATGGAAATGATGGCAAGTCAAGGTCAACAGTTCATGCCCAAAGTTGAAGCCAGAACTCTGGACTAGAGATAGAAATTTAGTGTTCGTTAGCATGTACTTTATATATAAGCATAAAATTGAGTACCATTACCAAGGGAGTCAGTGTGCTGAATTACAGTCAGAGGACAGGGTTGAAAGGGGGTATCCATCAATGAGACCGAAAAGAACTGGCCAGCTCAGTGGGTTGAACACCACAGGAGCATGGTGTCCTAGAAGACATAGGTGGACAAGTGTCTGAGAGGTCAAGATGGAGAATGCAAACTGACCATTGAAAATCAAATGAACAGAAATTGTGTTATTTCCCAAGCCCAGTGCCACACTGCCTTGTGAGCCAGTGTCTAACCATGCCATAGCAAGCCTGTAAATTTAAGCTTTCTATTTTCATCTTTTCCCACTTAAGGTTAAGAACAAAACTATTAAGGAAACTGATTTTTCTTCTGACATGGAGTAAAATGTTATATTTTTTTGATTCTCAAAATCAACAAAGCATGACCGAAGAAACCCTATGCTTAGTTACCTCAATGAAGGTATTTCTACAAGGCAAGATGCACCTGATTGCTGAGGTCTGACCGCAGGCTCCAGCCCCATCTATTCACAGTCCTCTCTTCCATACCCCCATCTGCAGAAAATGATTGCAGTGTCGGAAAAGGGGAGGATGCTTGCTAAGTCAGTGAACATGATTTACAAGAGCAATATCCCCCAAAAAGTCCTAATTTAAATATTGTCTTTAGCTCCTACCTTTAGACATCTTTCTCCTATATCTCCTATATCTCTATATCGCACAGCATGGCATTTTGTGCAGAAGGAATAACATACAACTCTGCACAGAGAACTTTACTCATGTAGATAGCAAATAAGTCGTGTGCTGTTACAAATGGTCTTCCACTTTACGGACTCTATTAGGAAGGACACACAATTCTGTAATAACTTATTTTTCATAGGATAATAAACAGAAAAGAGATAAAAACAAGGATTTGTGCCATATTTTCTCTGATGCCATGATTTTTCTGAAAACCCCTCACACTATATTATCTTTTCATTCATCTTACATATACAAGAATAAAAATACACTCATCACTTTATACATTAACTGTCTGTGTAAGAAGCCTGTTGTATGAACAGAAGGGTGTTTTCCTTGTTACTGAAACTATGAATCCAGAGTTCTGTTCTAACCGAAACAAAGTATTTTTTAAAGTTACCTTTTCATACAAACGGGACTGGTGATGTCTCGGCAGTAGAGTGCTGGTATAGCATGCTCACGCCCATGCATTTGCTCCTCAGTGACACAAGTCAAGGAGACAGGGAAAAAAACACAGGCATGCATCAGGCAGTGTAGCACTCTGAGCACCCACCTGGCTGCTGCTTACAGGTGTAGTTTTCCTCAGAAGGAAAACGGGTAATAAAATGCATGAGCTTAGAGTGTAGCAAGAAAGAGCTCTGCAAGACTATTGCCAGGTAATTAATACAGAGTGAGTATTACAGAGTCTAGAGGCTATATGGTTCTGTAGTTTCAACAGGAAGTATCCCCAAAGCCTTCTGAGCTGATGGAGCCCTGGAATGATGGTTGTCTTGTGAGAGCCTAGCCACGTCTGCTGGCTAACCAGTCCACTGATGCCATCAGAATTCCTTGACACTGTGTGGAGGTGGTGGGAACCAGGAGACGGGCCCACATGGAGAAATGAGGTCACTCGTGTCAGGAGCTGAAGGAGGCCCTGGCCTCCTTCACTTTACTCTCTTGCCACAGGCCGAAAAGCAGTAAAATCTCGCAACCTTAGACTCTGAAAGTGCGAACCAAAGTCCGTCTTTCTTCCTTCTAGTTTATATTTTCAATTATGTTTTATTTGCTTAGTTTGGCCTGGCTTTTGGAGTCTTGTGCTAGGTCTGTTTGTATGTGGGCACAGCTGAATAACTGAAGAGGCCATCGCCAGAAAATGTGTAGTTTCCAAGCATGAGTTGTTCCTCCAAGGACTGACAGAGTGATAAGGAGTTGAACTACGAAACAGGGACACGGGACAGCATGCACGAAGGCTTCCGCGGGCAAGCTGGGACTAAGAACAATTGAAGCAGAAAATTCAGACTGGAAAATCTTGAATAAAAAGATAAAGAAAGCAATTAGCTGCATGCAAATTACTGTGCCAGCACCCTCTCCTTTCTCTCTAGTTCTGCCTCCTCTCTATAACACACACACACACACACACACACACACACACACACAAAACAATCCAGGGTCTTGCAAATCATAGAGACTACAATGCAAATTCAAAACTGCAGTGTCTACATGACTGTGATTGATGCTCAGTGTTAATAGTCAAGCTGCCAACACATGCAATCACCTTGGAGAAGGACCTTTAGTATTACTTGATTGTGCTCACTGAAGTAGGAAGGTGTGACGTTCCCGGGGCAGGGATCCTGGACTGTCAGAGAGTGGAGGAAGAAACTGAACAGACACGTGCATGTATTCACTGCTCTCTTCTGACTGAGGACATAAAGTAACCCGCTGATTCGAGCTCCTGCAGCCTTGACATCCCCGCCATGATGGGCTGTACCTTGATCTGTGGGTTAAAATAAGCCCATTCTCCCATAAGCTGCTTTGTTATGGCGTTTTATTTCAGCATCAGAAACGGAGCTAAGCCAGTCACCTATATGTGGAACTCTATGCACCTCAGCTTTTTTTTAACCTATAAAAGGTAACAATTATGTTACATAATAGTAATGTCAGCAGTGTATTAGAAACTGTGGTCGTGTGCATTGAACAACTATGTCTCAATTGCTCCCCTGGGGATGTATATCATTGCTCTCTCCACACAAATGAGCAAATTAACAAGCAAATCAAATCATCTATCCCGAATCAGACAGACAAAATGGATAAAGATAAGATATATCAAGAACCCAAAGGCTTCATGCTTAACCATTTAAATAAGCAAAAGATAGATATTGCAAGCCTTTAGTGAAATGTCTGTGCATGTTGTTGCCATTAGGTGAGAAAACTGAAATCAAAAAAAAAAGTGTTATGTAATTGAACCCTTAAAATAGATTAAAACTGAATTAACAAGGTCCTTATATTTTAAGTTCTGAAACTGAAATTCCTAATGAGCTCTTACTGAAGTGTCCTAGTGTAAGAGAGTAGAATAACATAGTTATACACTTAGGAAAATCACCTGGTTCTTGAAGTTCTCACCAAATAGACCTCTAGCTGAAGCATTAATCTAATTAATCTTTATCAATAAAAAATCGGGAGTCAAATAGCAGGATAAGAACCTGAAAGATCAGAGAAGCAGGGAGCAGTCACCAGCCCTTCCTGCCTCTATGGCTCCTCCGTCCACAAGGGGTGAGATCCTCTCTCAGTCCACCTTACCACGTCCTCTCGCCCATCTCCAGTCCTCCTCCAAGCGTCTATGGTCAGCTAGTGGCTAGCTCCGCCCTCTGACTCCAAGCTAGCTTTATTTGTCGGAACACAAACAAAACATCACACAACATCTAACAGAATCAGATGTTCTTTTTCTGGGCCTATCCTGTAGCTCACAAAAGCCCTGAGCACAATTTTGCATATGTGGGACATGTTTCTTTCATTTACTCTAGACATGAGTTACTCTGAAATTCTCATCTTCTATTTTTTTTTGATTTCTAGAATCTATTGCAAGTACACAAGGCTTAGTCTATATTCAAAAACATGAGATGAGCAAATGTGTGGATGGATGAGATAAACAAGATAAATTCAAGCAGATGTGCTTTTATTCCAGGGCCTCCTAAGCCCTACTGCAGTTCATAGAAAATGTATATAGATACAGGAAAAAAAAGTATAGAAACAAATGATAGTATACAAGTAAGACCACGAGACGTGACACTGTGAAAAATGGCTCATTGTGTTTTCTCTGTTAAACATTTAAAACGGTGTAGTATCACAGTGTATCATTCTTTCTATTCGAGTATAGGGGAATCGTGAATGCTACCAGTACTTTACATCCTTCGTCTGTCAAGACACCCTGAGAAAGTGCTTAGAAACTTAAAATGTATGTACTACATTTTTATAATCCTATAGATCAAAGTACCCAACCATTTTAAAAGTATCAGTCAACAAATTTTGATCAATACTGATACGGATGAGAATTAGACCAATCCTGTTTGAATATTTAGTCTTATTCTTCTCCTAATGCTTTTACAAAATTATATCTATTTATAGAAAAGATTCTATGAAAAGTAGAAAATAGGGTTCCAAAAAAAAAGTCAAAGAAAGGGGAAAACAGTACCAACTGAATGGCCTAGCTGCTTCCTGCAGGCTGCAGTGAAGATCAGACTCATGGATCCTATGAGAACTTAACTATTTTTCTAGTGGACAATAGGTTTTAATAAGGTAATTTAAGCATTCAGAGAACAAATAAATACCATCCACATTAAATGAATAAGAAAATGTTTGCTTAAACCCAAAGGTAGAGATGCTCACAGAGATTTAATATCTTGCGATCAGGAAGTAATAACTATCATATATTCTGGTTGACCAATTGGCCAGCTCTGCTCGCAGACCCTAGCTTGCTGTTGGGATATTGTTGAGAATAAGTGTATCTTAATGAGGTGGTACCACAAAGTCAGATCAAGACTGAAAACAGGGCTGGGGTATGAAAACCTCACCTCTTACTCTCAAAGAGGATCTAGTAGTATAAAAAAAAAAATATCCTGTAGAACTATAAAAGCAGTGGCACCAAATAGAGTTACCAGAGTCAAACCACCCACTCTCCAGGCTCAGTGGCTGACCCCTTCAGTGTTCCTGTCTGCCAGAATAAGATTTAGACAAGATGCCAGAGGTAGTGCTGTGGGGAAGGATTAACACAAAAAACTCCCTTGGTGAAAAAGACACTTTATCAAAAAAAAAAAAAAAATCCCAGAAACAAATGGTCAATAGTATTTAATTCATGGAAGTAAAGATGTTAAAAAAAATCTAGTGACTTCTCCAAGTATGACTTCTAATAAACAGTAAAACTGAACAGCTGATACTATTCACTAACTTAGATTTTAAGGCAAACCCCTAGGCACTCCTTATAAAGCTACTGCACAGCCATTTCCTTTTTACTCAATTCTTGGCCAGTGGTTTGTTTGAGACCAATATTCTAACTGCAGTTTTCATTAAAACTCAACCTAATATTTTGGATATTGGTCCACAGCCTTGACCATTAAATTTGTTTCACATAATTTTATATCTAAATTCAAGTTATGTAGACTAAAATATGTATGAATTAAAACAGAGTTAAGAGAAGATGCAAGAAACTATGAGGATTTAAGGAGGTAAATGCAACTTCACAAATATTTTTGAAGAAATATAGGTAAACTGTCTAGGGAAAGCCCCCAAAATATTGTAGAGAGCTTTATGAGTTTATTATATATGTGCATATATTTCCAATATATATTTAAAGTACATATATTACAGAATAAAAGATAATGGAGAAAAATAAGATAATACAACATCTCAAAAGAAAAGACAATATTTCTCTTTGGAGAGGGAAATGGAAAGCAGAAATATCATGGATTCTAACGAGAAAATTCTGCAAGAGGGAATCATCATGCCAAAAGGGTGGCGAATTAGTTAGCATCCAAGATCAACAAACAAGAATGAGCAAAAGAATGGAAAACAGAAAAATGTGGGCAAAGGTAAAATTCCACCGTCTCTTCACTTGGTGTTCAGGACAGATTCTAGACGAAAAGCAGTGAACGAGAGAGGACTTGATATACAGCTCGAGCTACAGCATGTGGAGCCTTGAGCACACGCTAGACATCTTGGTGTAATTTAGTAGGCAATGGTGGGCCAATAAATACTTTTTGAAGATAATGTGTCATATCAAAGATATACGCTTTGAAATTTTAACAGACAAAGTAAAATGAATTTGATGTTTTTACCCTGGCTGAAGGTTTTGCAGAATATGTAGAGAGATACGCTCAGTTTAAAATGAAAGATGAAACTCAGAAGAGTCGTTGCGGCTGGGAATGATTAACAGCGTGGGGGTGAATGGGAACAAGGATGAGTGTAAAACACATGAAGCTGCTGCTCAAATATCTGACCGGTAGACTTGGCATAATCATCAGTGATAGGTATTTCATTAAGTCAGAAAGAAATAATATGGAGGAAAAAACTGTATTTGGTTTTACATGAAATTCCTCAATGATAAGCACTAGCTACAGTCAGGTAGTAGGAGAGTGAGCCTGGACAGTACGGACAATAAATATACCAGTCTTTCAATGTGCTCAGGATGCTCTAATAAAAACCATATACTAGAATGCGTATAAACGACAGCCACTCCCCACAGACATGAAGAGTACACATTCCACGATCAAGGTGCTGGCAGGTCAATGTCCCTAAGGAACTGCTTTCTAGTTCATGGATGCTATCTGGGTCATGCTATCCTCTATTTCTTTTATTTTTTAACATAATTTGTATTGATTCTTGGGGAATTTCATATTATGTACCCCAGTTTCCCAGTACCTATTCATTTCCTAGTCCCTCCATATTCACCCTTCACTCTTGTATTGCCCACCTAAGGAAAACTATAAAAGATAAAAATATGCAAGATAAAAATAAAAACAAGCAAACAAAAACACTTCTATCCTCCCTCCTTCATGCCTCTCCATCACCTCTTCATTTGTCTTGGGGTCACTGGGAGCTGCTGTGTATCATGCAGCATACTCTTTTATCCAAACAGTTCAACTTGCAAATATTCATTTTTTAATGTTTGTCAGGATCAAGGCCCCTAGCTTCTGATACATTAGCAACATTGGTCTGCCCAGGTCACTGGGACCATCCTCCTGGGGTGAAGGGTGGAGTCAGCTCTCCCGTACCCATAGTGATGGACAGGACCAGCTTTCCCACATGCAGAGGGTCACCACTCCTGCTAGGGGCGGGGCCAGTTCTCTGGTGCATGGACCATTAGGATAGGTTTTCCTGAAACCAAGTGGTGGCAGGGTCAGCTTTCCAGTGGGGAGGGCAGGACTCTATTTCTAATCATGACTTCTTTTCTAAAGCTTCATGTCCTAATCCCATTATCTTGGGGGTTGACATTTCTATCTGAAACTGGGAGAACACAAACATTCAGATTTTTACAACCAGTCATATGGGAGAAATGGGCAACATCCTGTCGGGGCGGATATAGAAAAAAATAAGAACAGTAGCTGACTTGAGAAGAAGTACTTAGGATGTGAGAATCCTGGGCATCCTTATGAGTTAGTGAGAGGAACCAAGGCTGTTAATGTCACTAACTCAAAGTATTCAAGACTGCCTACCTTATAGGCCCCACTGTTTTGGGTTTTTGACTTGTTTTCTTTTTTTTAATTTATTCTTCCACACTAACCTGAAATGCAGGAAGAGCAGAAGCTGTGTCTCGCTCATGACCTTTTTCCCCAGCACCTAAGCCAGTGCCTACCACACAGAAGACACTTAATATCAATGGTTCAACAAGTGAGACATTTGCATAAAGGACAAGCACCGTATGTAGTCAGTTATAAGTGGATATTAGCCCTAAAGTAAAGGGGAAGCCTGCTGCAGTCTACAGACCCAGAGAAGCTAAGTAACAAGGAAAGCTCAAGGGAGGCACATATGTTGTTCTTATACTCTTTGGCTGTTTATTCTTTGTGGGACCCACCACTGAGCTCCCATATAAATACACCCAGAGGCGTATTATTGCTTATGAATGCCCAGCCTTAGCTTGGCTTGTTTCTTGCCAACTTTTTTTTAACTTAAATCATCCCATCTGCCATTTGCCTCTGGGCTTTTTCCTTCTCTTACTTCCTAATCTCACTTTCACTCTTACTCTGTGCTTGACTGTATGGCTGGGTGGCCGCCCACTTCTTTCCTCACTCCTTGATCTCTCTTGCATCTCAATTCCTCTAATGTTCCCCTCCTTCTTTTTATTCTCTCTACCTGCCAGACCTGCCTATCCTTTCTTCTGCCTCGCTATTGGCTGTTCAACTCTTTATTAAACCAATCAGGTATTTTAGACAGGCAAAGTTACACAGCCTCACAGAGTTAAACGAATGCAACACATCCTTGCATCATTAAACAAATGTTCCACAGCATAGATAAATGTAACACATCTTAAAATAATATTCTACAACACACGAGTCTCGCTGTGAGGAAGAAATAAAATACATATTACCAGTGAACTGGGAGGGGTCTGGATGGGGGGATGAGAATAGAACGGAGGAATCAGGTAGGGAGGATGGAGGGAGAGAGTACTGGGAGAGACAACTGGAATTGGGAGGCATCTCTGGGAAGAGCTAGAAACCTAGTGCACTGGAAACTCTCAGGAACCTATGAGGGTGACTCCTAGCAATGGGAGATACTGAGTCTGAACCGGTCATCTCCTCTAACCAGGCAAGACTTCCAGTGGAGGGATTGGGACTCCAACCCAGCCACAAACCCTTTGGCCTACAAATTCGTCCTTCCTACAAGATGTGCTGGGGTAAGCTGGTGCAGAAATTGTGGGAGTGACCAACCAATGACTGGTACAGTTTGATACCCATACCATGCGAGGGAGCCTACCCCTGACACTGCCTGGGGGGCCAGGAACCAAGGGCAGTGTAGTACCAAGACCATAGAACCAAGTACAACTAGCAAAACAAAAAAAAGTCAATGAAATGATTCCTAATGATATTCTGCTATACTCATAAGTCGGTGCCTCACCCGGTCATCATCAGAGCGGCTTAAATTGGCAACTGATGGGGAAAATGCAGAGACCTAAAGCCAAACAATAGGTGAATCCTGTGAAAGATGGGGAGGAAGGATGATAGGAGCCAGAGAAATCAAGGACATCACAACAAAACCCACAAAATCACCTAACCTGGGCTCACAGGAAACCTGTGTGAGTCTACCCTAGGCCCTCTGCATATATGTCATAGTTATGTAACTTGGGCTTCTTCTCAGACTCCTAATGGTGGGAGCAAGGACTGTCTCTGACTCTGTTACCCACTTTTGGGACCCTTTCCTCCTACTGGATTGCTTCATCCAGCCTTAAAAGAAAAGGAAGAGCCTAGTCTCACAGCAACTTAACAGGCCATGGCTAGTTGATATCCATGGGAGGCCCTCTCTTTCCTGAAGAAAAAGAGAGGAGGAGTATATGGAGGAGGGGTGGGGGAGGGACTGTAAAGAGAGGAGTGAGGAGGAAATTTGGTCAGAATGTAAAAACTAAATAAATAATAAATAAACAAAAAACAGACATAAATAAATAAACAAAAAAAGAAGCTTATACTTTCTTTGGATCATTAGGAACATAGTAAAAGGTTATTCTTGAAATGAAGGTAGGAGATTATGATCTAATTATCCCTGGTGGCTTGCTTGGTGGATTAAGAGAGTCGAAGTTACAGAAACGATCAATAGAACAGTACCTATAAGGAATATACAGAAATATGCTTTCCAAAGGAGAACCTTTACACTCTGAGAACTGTATCAGTGGTCCAGAAATTCACAGTGCTCTGGGTTTTTTATTGCTTTGTTCTACTTTGGAGGGGAGGAAAGGATACCCTTGGTTTACACTTCCAGGTCACAGTCCAGGGAAGTGAAGACAAGAAACCGAGCAGTAATTTGAAGCAGAAGCCATATAGGAATGTTGCTTGGTGGGACCAGCATGTTCATGCTCAGTTAGCTTTCTTACATATACCCCTCCGTCTCGGGGAAATAGGACAGTGGGTGGGGCCCTCCTACATCATTAACAGTCAAGATAACTCCTACAGACAGGCCCCATAGGCCAGTCTGGTTTGAGCAAATCCTCCATTGACAGTCCCTTCTCTGGGGATTCTAGGTTGTGTCAAAGTCAACAGTTGAAGCTAAGTGGGGCAATCTGCCTTGTCAACTTAATGCTTAAACATATTACTTTTATATCATAACCCAAGTCCTTAAACTCCAAGGTCTTGTGTGAATATTAAAATAGAAAACAGAGTCCAGCTTCTAAAAATTCTTAGCCTTTAAAATTTACAACGCTTAAAAGTCCAAAGTCTATTACCTATGGGCTCTTATAAAATTAAGACTAATTGAATTAAAATGAAAAGCTTCCTACTGTCTTACTCCAAAGGAAGGACCACAGCACAGGAACAATCACTAGTGCTCTGGTCTTAACCTAAAGGAAAACACTCACCTTAAATAATATTTTAGTGCAAATGAAGAATAAAGGAACATTTAAAAGTTAGCAATGCTCAAAAAAGGGGGAAAAAAAAGAAAAGCTTTGGTGCGTGCTTTTAATCCCAGCATTTAGGAAGAAGAAGCAGGTAGATCTCTGTGAGTTCAAGGTCAACTGTGTCTATGGAGCAAGACTTCACTACGAAATCCTGTCTGAGGTGGGGGTTGCTTTGGAGAGCCGACAGATGAACAGGAAGGAGGGGGTACCAAGAGGACAGGAAGTTATCAACAATACCCAGGTTAAGAGTTACCCTTGCTATGCCATGTCTGCTGTTCCTGTGACGCTCCTCTTGCTAAGTATTTCTGATCAGGTGAGAATATGAAGGCAGGAAGGCACCTTCATCTCAATCCACTTGAGTTTCCAGGTACCAGAGAGGAGCTGCATCTCTACAGCACCAAAGAAACATTCTGTTTTTAGAACTTGGGAAGAAAACCAACATGTCAAGAAGTGAGCTGGACCCCTGGAAAGCCATATAGGTGGAACCTGTCCTGGGAGCGTATGCGGGTCACTCTCAGAACTCAAAGGCAGAGATAGTTGAATACAACAGTTATTTCTAGTCCTGCTTAGAGAGGTGAATATACTCTAGTCGATAACAGTTGTCAACTGTCTCAGTGTTCAGTTGCTGTGATTTCAGTAGCAAAGGGGAGAGGAAGGAAGTAGTAACAGTGAAGAGAAAAGACTGCCAGGAAGCCGGGGCGTTTCTCCTGATTTCCCAATTAAGATAGCAAATCCCGACCTGAAGACCAAAATACGCCCATTAAGGATGTCATCACCTTCTGAACTAGTTCCGCTAGAGCAACTGAGTCTCACACACTTCAGACCACAGGAGGTGATCTGCCCGCGCAGAAACACACAGGGAGAGCTATCCGCCATGCCAGGATCCGAGTTTATCATGTTGGCATATTCAGTCTTTTTCTGAGCCTTGAGCCATTAGGCCATATTATTTTATTCTCCAATTTATTTAGGGAGGCTTTGATTGTACTTCCAATGTATTTCTCTTTAATGTTTCCTTTTCCATCCAAGCAGTCCCTCTTGTAGAGCTTCGGTGGCCCTCAATTATCCCTGCTTCTCAGCGTGATGCCATCCTCTCCACTGCTCTCCCAGTGTGCCAGGTGAGTCATAACTCCACAGGGATGCACAGATTTGGAAGAAAGAGGTGATTGCTCATGGAAACGTAAACCCTTACATTGGTTTCATGCATCCCAGGAACACTAATCACCTTAGAATCCCAGTTTCAGAAAAAAACACAAGGGCGTGTTTCTCCCAGCACTAGCATCAAAATTATTCCCTGGTAACTTTCCGTGCTGCTAACTAAAACTCCCACAGTAAAGGGAAAGGAGAAGTAATCTGCAAATACAACCACATAATAAAGTTTCAACAACAAATATGAAATATGCTCTTCTTGGATTTTTTTTTCATTTCAAGAAATATTCTGCAGAAACTAATGATTGTCCCTTTCCTCTGAAATAGATTTCATTTTCATAGGTGAGAAAAATAATGAACCAGAGAGAATGTTTTGATGTGATTTCTTCAAGCTGGATCATTTGTACAACATACCAGTCTTTGAACATCAGAACCCAGGGCCATAAATAAAAGGGCCAGCTGAGACACTCAGAAGGAGTCTCTGACAGAAGGAGACTCTTAAATTATCCTGAGTTGCTAAATAACATTTAGAATTGTTAAATAGCATTTAGTGAAAAGGTAGGAACCTTCTAATATTTAACCATCCTGAAACTTCAGTAAATAAACAGTAAAAATCTCCCCTTTGTTCTGAATCTCTTAAACTACAAGGGTACCAGAGAATTAGAACTTTGGTTTGGCTTCTCAAAGCATGGTGCTAATATTTTTTTAATGGTCTTTAATGACTGTGGTGATAAAAGTAATGTATATGACTCACAACTTATAGAGCCTTTCTACTTCCGAGTGTTTAATAGTCCCTCTTAAAGATAACAGATCATTGGTGAAGGTGATATAACAAAGAGAACCAAGCCTCCCACACAACACACACTGCTGTCACATAAAATCTGATCACCGTTTTAAACTCTGTCTGATAGAAATATTTACATTTAGCAGCTGAAGCCACATCTGAATTGATTTAAGTAAAAAAAATTGAACGTGACTAAAGAGTAATTTTTTCTTCATTTCTAAAACTTGGATAAATTCTCCTCTTAAAGGGACTTTGCAGATAAGTTACGGTCGGTTTCAAAGAATGTAATAATTTTACAGGCATGTGCTCAATAGACTAAACTTTTAGGAGGCAATTTTTAAAATCCTTATTGAATGTTAAATGTCCTTGGGCTTGTATCACCTGGTATTTACAGTTTAAAGAATCTGAATTTGCATGTTCCCAAATCAGCACTTTTTTTTTTTTTTTTTTTTTGTAACTCACTGAGCCCTATCTTGTTGCTCCAATGGAAGTGGTGCAATTTTTACCAAATCCTTGTCCCTGTTTTTGTCGTCATTGCCAAGGTCCATGCAAACTGTAGAGAAGTCACAAACTGTCCAACGAGGTCATTGCCCCCCAGGTGATATTCATCCACAGACACACATAATTTAAAAATAATAAAAATGAATCTAAGATGTATGTTGAATTTAGTCAAATATGCTTTGGACTTATTGAGATCAAGAGATCATCTCTCTTCTTTTGTATCCTGTTAAATAGTGAGTTACATTGATTAATTTTGAACATTTTATTGAAAGCTTTCACATCTATATTCACAAGAATTTGCAAGCCCAATAAATAAAATAAAACCTTTTGAAAGAGAAAAAAAATGAATCTAAGAGAAAAGCCAAATGTTCAAAGACTGGTTGGCAAAAAAAAGGGGGGGGCACGAAGAGGACTGGGCTTGTTTCCCAGATGCATTGAGTGGAAAACCCAGAGCAGTCCCTGAGGTCACAACCCGTATGAACTAAGGCTGAAGTGGATTCTGCAGTGTCCGGCTCATGTGCGGTTTTCCTGGGTGCACAGACTCCAGACAATAGTGAGGATAAATAACGTTCATGGGACCAGAAAGTTTAGACTGGCCAGTCAGTTTTGTTTTCACCAACTCCTAACTGAAATTTATCATTTCCTGGAATTATGAGCATAGGCCACAAACTACAATAAAAGTAATATCTGTGGGTTTTTTTTTTACCAGTAGCAATCATAGAAATTTCCATAGTGTATCATTATTGTAATATTCCAAGCTGTGTGTCACATTTATGCTTGTCTCTGTTTTAGGGTATACTTATTATTTAAAATCATGGTGTATGTGGTTAGACTGACAATATCCCCCACAGGCTCCTATGTTTGAATGCTTAGTCACCAGTTATGTGAACTGCTTGGGAAGGATTAGGAGGTGTGGCCTTGTTGGAGTTCGTCTAGCCCTTCTGGGAGAAGTATTACGGGCAGTATTCTTTGGGGGTAACAAAAGCTCATACCAGAACTGGTTTCTCTCTCTCTCTCTCTCTCTCTCTCTCTCTCTCTCTCTCTCTCTCTCTCTCTCTCTCTCT
>NW_026067898.1:3106670-3255427 GCF_014885135.2 Alexandromys fortis
AGGATCGAGCTACACAGGTGTAACACGTATGCAGAGGGCCCAGGTGAGTCCCATGCAGGCTCCCTGCATTAGTATTTCCGGCATATGCACTGGCCTGACCTTGGGGAAATGTCCTCAGCTGCAGCCACTAAGAGTACTCCTGTGCACATTCACTAAGTTCCCTTTTAAGAGGGCCCTGCCCACCTCCCGTCTCTCTCTCTGTCTCTCTCTGTCTCTCTCTCTTTCTCTCTTTCTGTCTCTGTCTCTGTCTCTCTGTCTCTCTCTGTCTCTCTCTGTCTCTCTCTGTCTCTCTCTCTCTCTGTCTCTCTCTCTCTCCTTGCTGTCTACAGATTAGGATACAGAGGTCTCAGCTACTGCTCCAGTGCTATGCCTGTCTGCTTCCTGCCATGATGATCTCAGACTAACTCTCTAAAACAATAAGTGTGCCCCAAATAAATGCTTTCTTTTATAAGTTGTCTTAGTCATGGTGTCTCATCATAGATAAAAACACTAAGACATATGACTACAGAGTCTAATTTAAAGTATACCAGAATGTTTAAATATTTTGCTTTTCAACACAGTTTATTTCTTTTGCAATCCTATGTATTTGATCTTATGCACTAATTGAAGAAACTGGCTTCTAGTATTACAGGATGAGAAGAGCCACTGACCTATACCTCAATAAAATTGAAGAAAGATATTTTTAAATGGACCTTATTCAGTTACTTGAGAGTTGTCTCAGAAGTTGAGTGCATAATGTTCTTGCAGAGGACCAAGTTCAGTTTCCAGTACCCACATCAGGTGGCTCACAATTGTCTGTGAATCAAGTTCCATTTCATCCAAAGTCCTCTTCTGACCTCCACAAACATCTGTACATATACCCACACACAGACACCCACAGATACACATAAATACACGTAAAGTCCTCTTCTGACCGCCATAAACATCTGTGCTCACATACATATACCCACACACAGACACCACAGATATACATAAATCCACATAAAGTTTCTTCTGACCTCCACAAACATCTGTACTCACATGCACACACCCACACACAGATACCACAGATACACATAATTTAAAAATAATAAAAAAATAAAAAGAATAATAAATAAATCTAAAAGAAAAACCAAATATTCAAATTCTTTGTTGGCTAGAAAATGAACACCAAGGAAAAAACACATAAATTCTTCAATAAATGGAGGGGTCTGTGGCGATTCAGTCAAGACTGCTACCTCCCGTTTCTCTCGTGGAGCGACACAGTGACAACTTCGGTCCAGGCTGCTATGTCAGTGTTTCAGACACAACCTCATTCCAAGGTGGAGCAAGATGGTAGCACATCTCACCTAATCCCAGCTGTTCATTGCAAAGGATGACTGTTGGAGAGTGTCGTGAAGACATAAGGGCTCCTTTTTCTATGCAAACACCATAATTAAAATGAAGCCCTGCTCCACATGTGGTACACTTAAAATACTGGAACCCCAAAGGCTCTCATCTCAACTCTGGAAATAGTTATTCCATGCCAGAAAAACAATTCAGGAAAATTAAGGCCTTTTGACTGCTCCCTCCCTCTGCCGACTCAGCTTCTAGAGTTTGGGAGTCACTAAGAAAGAAATATCCTTGGCCCATCCCAAAGTCTGAGGATCACTGTGACTTCCATGTGCAATTAATTCCAGTATTGACAATGGCTCTAAAGGTTATCAAAATGAGGCAAAAGTTATAAAATTAACCAAATTACTCTCAAAGTAAAAAGCAGAATACCAACTGTTAAAGTAAAAAATGACTGGACAAGCCCTGTAGGCTTATGAACCCAGCCCTTGGGAGCTGAGACCTGAGAATGGTGACTTCAAGGCCAAGCTGGGCTGCATAGCAAAATGCTAAATCAAAAGAACAAAAATAAACACATGAGTAATGAATAAAATATTTTTAAAAATCAACAAGGGGCTCCACAGAAAAGGAAAGAATTGGTGCACTGGAAGACAAATCTCTGGGAATTCTGAAAGTGAAGCAGAGAGGAGAAACGGAGCTATACTGACAGGCTGTAGCACTAAGCACATGAATAAATCTGGTCTTTCTGGGAGTACCAGGAAACAGCGAGTAGACGAAGAAAATACATTCAAAGAAAGAATGGCCATACACTCCCTAAATTCAGTAAACAGTAACAACCGAATCATATAGAGAGCTAACAGAACTCCATGAAGCTTAAATCCAGACTCCCAAACATGTGGGAAGAATATTGAAAATCAAAAATAAGGAGGAACTGACATTTCATCAAGAGAAAAAACTTATCAGTGAGAGAGTTCTGGCTTGAGACAACTCTGGAGCCAGGACCAAGAAGCAGTTTCAGAACCTCTTTAGACCCTCCTAGAATCTAAAATTTACCCCCAGGAGATAACGTCAGCAATGGGGATGGGAAGAGAGGCCCCGTTTTCAATACACTTTTATTGAAATGCTGGCAGAGGGGAAAATGTAACTTATTTTGAGAAAATGTAACTCACTGTGCAGCCTTGGCTAAATGGGAACCTGCTAACTGTATCAGGCTGGTCTCCAGCTCACAGGGATCTCCCTGCTTCTACTTCCAGGGTGCTGGAATCAAAGGTGTGCCCCACCACCTGCAGCCTAAATCTAACATTGTCTACAAATACCAGGTGAGACAAAAGGAAATAGATTCTGTGACTCTAAGATTTATCGTAACTTTTACATTATTAATTGTAAATCTTCAGATATGGTAAAGTTGGCGTTCAGAAGAATAAGTAAAAATTTATTTGGGGAATCCATCTTCAACTTTAAGTTTAGAACATTTTGAAAAACATTGACCTTCCATTAATAAAAGCAAAGAATATTGGTCCCTGCTGGAATCAATGACACCTTTGTTTCCTCTGTGCCTGTTCCGGGTACTGCTTCCCCTTGAAGGTGTGCATGGTAGGCAGTCATTCATATTTCCAAAGACATCTTAGGTCAAAGACTACCGAAGGTTTCTGATAATGTTGATTTCCAAGACCACAAATTCAAGTCACCCTGAGGGTGGCTGGGCCTTAGACTGTCGTTTTTGATTTTGCGTTTACAGTCTGTTAAAAAATATTTCGGTCCTACATTAATGAGTGCAGAAAAGGACAACCACTGCTAACGGGCTTCTGAGCATGGAAAATTCCTTCCCATTGCTGTTTGCAGTCTTAGGTTCTGGCTTATCATAACAGCCTATGAAAATATTGTATGCAGCTTCAAAAAAACACGTAGTCATCATCTGAGAGCTATACATACCATCAAATGCCACGGCAGATTTATCAGCCGCTGCAGCCTGGAGCACAGCCAACTCGCAGTGCAGTTCTGCCCGCTGAGCTCACCATCAGAGGGTGGATATTACAGGAGCATGGCCAAGAGCCAGATCTCCAGAAGCTGTGGCTGGCTCAGCAGCTTCAACGAGGGTGACTTCAAGCAAGGAGCACCAAAGGAGCATCTGAAAAACACCCAGAGACGTCTTCAAGAAGCATAATAATGCCATTGTCTCTCGAGAAAAAGCCAGGCCAAGTTGAGTATGCCATTCAGAGGCAGTTGTTGCTGCTCTGTATGAAAAGGCTTACAGCCTCTAACAGAAGAAGCAGGTACTTTTAAAAGAATAGAATACTTCTGAGAAGCAAACAAGCAAATGGAGACGGATGCTCACTTTAGAAATGACCTATGTCTAACCATGGATGCTGTGAGATGTAAATTCACTATAGAGAAAACTTGCTTCCTTTTGAGTCTATGTATTCATCAATCACTGGTCCTCTAAACGTTTTCAGCTGGGCAAGCCTGTATGCCTCTGAGTTAGCTTCTACCTTTCCTGAGATCCTCAGGGTGATTTCTGTGCTGCTGAACAAGGAATTCCATTGCAGAGTTCTGGTCAGAGCACTTCGGACAATTAGCCAAACAATTGTGGAGGCAAGAACTGTACTATCCTAGGAAGGTATACAGAACAGAGTGAGCATCCAGTGCTAGCTTGTTGGCATATTAGTGAAAGGATCAGATATATCCTTGCTTTAGAGGCCATCTTGCAAGCGGCTCACTTTCTAGCTAGAGAAAGGGTGACAGAAACTCTAATGCATTTATAATAGAAAAGTAATTGACAAATGGGCACATCCCCATCAAAAAAATGCAACCATCCTAGGGAATTGCAGCAACTTTTCATGAGTTGCAAGTAAAAATCAGAAATTAACATTTTTAGAAGTTTCTGAAGTCTAAAAGGACATTTGAAAGTCCACAGGAAATGGACAACCAATGGACAGTTAAGCCCAAGAGCTACACAGAATAAAAATGCTGGGCTGGGGACATAGCTCAGCAAATAAAACATGAGGAACTGAGTTCCATCCCAAGGACCCTTGTGACCCCAGAGCTCCACACAATTGTGTTTTTATGTCTGTGGGAAGAAAGAGTTCGTTTTCAAAGGACTCCATCAAGTCTTACAATTAGAAAATGATAAAGGGAGAATCTGAACGAGAGAGGAGAAGTAGACACTGAGCAAGTATAATTTCTACTGAAAACAAAGGAGACTGCAAAGCTAACCACCCTAACGTAGAAACACCTCCATGGCCCTCAGAAACACAGGTGGCGTCATGGATATGGGAAAAAAAACTGCACAACCTAGGCAAGGAACCACTTGGAAAGAGCACTCTGCCCGCCCTTCTGCAGTCCCCCAAAGCACTCTGTGGTTAAAACACCACATGCTCCTTCGAGGAAAAGCCAAGATCTTTTAAACAAGAAAGAAAAGGGAGAAAGAAAGAAAAGAAGAAGAAAGAAAGAAAGAAAGGAAGGAAGGAAGGAAGGAAGGAAGGAAGGAAGGAAGGAAGGAAGGAAGGAAGGGAGGGAAAGATCTCAAAACATAGAATAATGTGATTTTTTTGTAATCAGTCAAGTGAATTTTTGTTTTCTTATAGTTGTGAGGTCTTTAAAACGGATGCTAGATCTTAACCTCTCATTTTCTCCTCAAAGCCAGCACATGGGGCAAGGAAAGTCAGACAAGATGAATGAACAGCAACTTGAGTCTTCTCAGCTGGGCTCCAAACCACTCACTTTAACAAGAAGAGATCCCTGTAACTATCAAACCAAATACTTTTTTGAATAATGTATAAATATACAAACTTAGTTCCTAGAAATTTCACTTCATCCTTGTTGACATGCACACTCAGTTCAGAATTCTGTTCGTACCTGTCAGGTTCCTGATGCAGCCATCATAAAAATGCCAGTTGCCACACTTGTGCAGGGATTTCTGGCCTTATGTTTTATGATTCAGTCATTGAGAAGAAACATTTAGATAGCTGACCCACGGTGAATTTAACAAGAACCCGACACGCATCAGCGGTATCACACACACACAGATGAGATGGCTGCGGACTGGGTGACAGCCGTTCCTGGGGACAGCCGGAGCCTGGAGGGCCTCTAATGTGAGTGAGGATGTCAGCAGTTCTCAAAGCCCAGATGCAAATCCCTTGACAGGTTATGTAGTCGCACACAAAGGCTCCAGCTGCTGTCAGACATCATCACTTTTTAAACAAGCCAAGCCTCCATTAGATTGTATAAATTTAAAAAAAAAAAAACTGGAGAAAAGTGTAGCTGTGATTACAAGTGAGATAACAGATCTAAAACCGTTTCCATCCTAAATCCTTCAAGAAACAGAAAGAAGAAAGAAATAGTGGTCCCTATTATTCCCTATGCCTTAACTGCTTAGGTTTTAAGAAATTATTGGGTTCTTTTACTAGTAAATACATTATTCCGAACGTCTTTTTAAATTATTTAACAGTTACTTACTGGGCAACACCACTGGATTTAAAGGGAGATGTGCCGTGCTCCCAGGAAGTGATGGTGAGTCCATCCTTTCCCTGAGCTGAGTTCTCCTCAGCTCACACACCTACCTACACCTCTGTGTAGGGCTCCCAAACCACAATTCCTTGACACTCTGTTCTGCCTGCCAACCAGGTGGAACACTTGCCCACTGACTGACAATACAGAAGAACCTGGCATCTACTGAGCGTCTCTGGGGGGCCAGCTGCCAAAGTGGAGACTTATAGACACTAGCTCTAACCCTCGCCATCCCCATGAGCTGGGAATATAGCCCTAAGTACATGCACTTGACCTCTGCAGCTTCAACTTTCTCACTCATGAAACAGAATAATGATAGTGAGGAACTGTGGGCAACACACCAGGTCTGTGTTTTGAATAGGAAAAGCACAATGCCTTCAAAGGAAAACTCATCTGCTTAAGTATATAGCAGCTGTTGGTTGAAGTATGTATGTTAGGGCATGCGATTTATGGACTATCGTTCATCTCTTGTATGAGAACACATAGACACGTTGTAGGAAATAAGAGAGGTTGTTGGAGAAGGGCCACTTATTGGTTCCTGGGTGCCCGGCTAGCTTAGACCCAAAATAATCCCACAGAAACCATATTAATTAAAACACTGCTTGGCCCATTAGCTCTAGCTTTTTATTGACTAACTCTTACATATTAATTTAACCCATTTATGTTAATCTGTGTATCACCACATGGCAGTGCTCACCGGGTAATGTTCCCAGCATCTGTCTGGCGGCTCCATGGCTTCTCTCCTACTCCACCTTTTTTCTCCCAGCATAGCTTTCCCCACCTAGTTCTGTTCTTCCCTGCCATAGGCTCAACACAGCTCTTTATTCATTAACCAATGAAAGCAACACACAGACAGAAGGACCTCCCACACCAAGAGGTCTTAGACACTTTATCTTGGGAAGAGTACTCAGATGTCGCTACTTTCTTTCCCTTTAAGGACAGAACAGTCAGTACATGCCTGGAATAGATTTAGCTCTACTGTGGGCGTGATTAATACTCAGAAGGCTCCAGAAGACTTCTTCACTCTCATTCTCTGCCCTGTCTGGGACCTGCAAAGACCATATCCAGTTGCTGAAGAAAAGTGAACCAAAAAGCCATCCATGGTGTCCCAGCAGCCAACAGGTGTACCACCCACAAATGTCCCTCTGCAAACCTTAGGGTTCATCATTATCTCAGCAGTGAGTCCTCAGAGAGTCAAAATCTTCCACTTTTGGGCAGAGAACTGAAAACAAGCTCCTAGAGTTGCATTTAAATACAGCATAAAATGCCACATGGAACTGTTTGATGAGGTTTTGTCTGTTCGTTCCTACCGCTCTTCACTGCAAGGAAAGAATCAGAGTCTGGACCAATGGAGAAAGCAACCCAAAACTTTAGACACCCTAAAGCATCATAGCAAACCAAAACAAAAATATGGAAAATGGGGGAAGTGAGTCAGCTTTTAAACCTAAGTCTGAACTATTGAAAGTAGCCTGGGATGCAGCCATTTGTAGTTTTTGTTCACTCGGAGGCTCTGGAGTGGGGTTCCTGGCCTAAACATGAGCTGCATTGTAGTGGATGACTAAGTCTTTAGTCTGCTGAACTCCAGTCTGTAAACTATATTCACTGTCCCCTCTTTTCTTCCTCAGGATCCCTTGCCTTCCCAGTTTCCTGATTTCACGTGAACAGATATAATACATGTTAAAGTGTATAAAAGCCCATATGTGTGCCTGTGTACCTAGACATGATGAGGATGGGATTGTATGGACATCTGTCTGAATGTATGACTGTGTGTATACATGTAGGCATGTGCAGCGTTTGATCACACCATCTGTGTTAGACACATTGATGGATTAAAATTGTCCCAACCATATCCACGTTATCTCTCAACCACCTGTAGCTCCCATTTCAAGGGCCCCTCTTCTGGTCTCCATGGGCACCAGGCACAGATGTGGTGCACAGACATGCATGCAAGCAAATCATCCACTCACATAAAATGAAAACAGATCTCTTTTTTTAAAAATTGCCCCTGCATGCTGCAAACCATGTATAACATGAATAAGAGAGCTCTCGTTTCTGTTTTTACCTTACCCACCTGTCTGGGTTTCCTGTGACACAGAAACTTGGGGTCACTTCTGAAATTGGAAAAGTATTTTCCTTGGAACTTCCCTCCAGATCTTCGGGTTACAAGAAGCCTATACTGTGGTTTCTAAGAATCTCATCTCTGAACACAACACATTGATTTTTGTTTTCTCTTAGGTTTCTTTGGTTGGTGGGTGGGTGTGTTTTTTGTTTGTTTCTCTTTGGCAATAATCTACCTTAAGTGCACCTTAAGTCTGTGAGATATTTATAAAGTATTTGGCATGTGATAACTACCGTGATTTTCATGGTGCCACTAGATAATGGAACACAAACCCAGACTTTCATTTCACCTACCGCTTGAGCAAAGTAATCGAAAAATTTTTTTTTCCTTCCTCGAGTATCTTTACTTAAAAAAATGAGATAAAAATCGTTTTCGTGGGGCTGTTATGAAGATGAAACTAGTTAACAACATATGAGAAGCATCTAAACCAGTCCCTGAAATACACTTAAGAAATCACTGTCTCTGTTATCACTCTAGGCAGTACTTTAAATGTCCCTTTAATGCCTCCAAGCTTTCCCACCTATTGCTTAAAACCAGCCTGGTCTTTGCTTGTGACTGCTAACTGTGTCGCAGAAGAAAACTTCCCCACCAACACTGCCTGGTGTCACAAAAGAGAGCTTCCCCACCAGCACCGCCTGGTATCTGGGTTCTTGATTCATGTCCAGCTTCCTCTGAGCTGTAGCTTCTGACTGAGCTTTTAACAACAAAGACTCCTTTGCAGCATCCTGTTCCATAGTTACCAAGTGAAACACAGGAAACCTCCATTGTGTTTGTATTTGAGATTTTATTTACTGGAGTGTGTGCAAGTATATCTGTGTACCATATGCATCCCTAGTGACCTCAGAGGCGAGACGAGGGCATCAGACACCTTACACAGCACTCGTGAGCTACCACATGGGTACTGGCAATAGGACCCAGATCATCTGCAAGAGCATCCAGGGCTCTCAACCACAGAGGCAGCTTCTTAATTAATATATCCTAAATTTCACATGCATATATTTAAACTATAAAGACATTTGGGTTTCTTTTCTGAACTTCAAATGTAACCAAGCACAATGTATTTTATCTACCAAATCTGGCAACTCTTCCTTTGTCTATATCAAGTTCAGATGTGCTAAACACTGCGAAATGAACTTTTACCTCAAGACACCACTAGCAATCCTGTGGTGGGGGGAGGAAAGGAGAACGAGGAAAAGAAGAACAAAGCTACAACATAAAATTATTTGCCTCTCCCCTTCCTTGTTTTACATAGCTAGGGTTATGTTGGATTTTCCTTATATAAATGCCACAACAGACAACACTGCAAAATTTCATGACTCCAACACCATCACTTTATACTTTTTCCTATCAATACTGCTATTTTTTAAGGTCCATAGTTTCAAAAAGTCACTGGGAAATTCATAAGAGCCACATTATAATCTTAATTATTATCATCTCCTGAAGATTAAGAAAATGCATGAGAAGACAGGAGCAGTATATAAATATGTGTTTGGGAAACTAGAATCAAGCATGCCTTAAATATAGATTGAAATTCAAATGCCTAAAAGCCCAGTCAGGTAGTTCAATGAGTGAGTTGGGAGAATTTGTCTACATCTCTACAGAAAGGAACAATATATACTGTGTTCTCATGGATTTCTGACTTTTCAGAAGATGGCAAACTCCTGATTTTTATAAAACATCCCATGGAGTTTTCACGTAGAAATCATTGAAGAGCCCCACACTCTGTACCTATAAGGGTCCACAATTCTCCCTTCAAGTTATACACCCAGCTACCAAAAAAAAAAAAACAGGTTCCTTGAACCTCCATCAGTCTGTTCCTGATGAATGCCATAATCGACTAAAGCATAGTTGAACTTTAATCACTGGCTAGTGAAAAAACTCATTCTGAGCTCCACCCTGCCATCCTGGCCAAAGTATCCCATTCAGAATAAATAGTCATGTGACATTTTTGTCAAAGCCAGTTTTGTTTTTCTGAATCTCAATTCCTAGAAGCCAGGGGTCTAATTATTTTGGGGTATTTTGGTTTGTTTGTTTGTTTAATTAATTAAAAAAAAACCCCCCGGCTTGCCATGAAGTGGCCATAATGCTGATTCTGAGCTATTTTGAGAAAACACATTTTACACAGAGGGTGTCTTTTCTTAATGTAGTTGAATACTACACCCATTGCTTTATGAAACATAATCTTTAAACTCTATGTGTGGGGCCCAACAGTGTCATGGTAGGGATATAAGTTAAGCAATTGCATGCTTCCTGGTTAAGAATATCTTTACTGCAATCATTTTTCTTTATATTTCCTGAGCAGTCATTTGAAATGCCTTCTCCAGTTTGGGGATATCATAGTTCATGTGACTGTTGCTTAGCCATGTGATTTGTGTGATTTTAGACTCCTTGGGTAAGAACTGGTGACTTAACATGGAAACCCAACACGGGAATTCTGACTGCTGCTTTCATTACTTAGGTCTCTGATTAATTGCTCACATAAATAGATAGATTAGATAGATATGCAATTACTTTATGCCAAGGCAATAGAATATTCTTTTTGAGCACCCGATTAGAAGCAACGAATTATAGCCTTTGAAGCCTGCTGTTCTTGATGGCCAGTGCCTCCAAAAACCTTAGGAAGGTTTTTGTTTTGTTTTAAGAAATGAGATGTCATTGGTAAGAATAAGGCTTTATTTTTTTTAATCAATTGGATAAAGAAAAAGAAGCTAAATGGAAGCTTTAAAGGAACTTCTAGCTAACTCTGAGATGATTCATTTGTATTCCAATATTTCTATGCCAAGGCAGAACAATTATAGGCTTTTGAATAAATCAGATATGGGTTCCAATCTATCTTTTGACAGTCCTTGAGCAACGTTCATTAATGACTGTAAGTTTCAATTTCATCATGCATAAATGTGAGCCAAAATATCTACCTCCCAGAATTCTTATAAAGACTAAATGAGCTGAAACACAAACTTACAAGCAGTTTTATATCCCTATTTATGTATGAGGTAGGTGTCTCCGTGAAATAAATGGAACTAGAAAATGAGATTCTCTTAAGTAAGAAAAATGAAGTCCACATGGGTAAGTGAAGTTTACAAAGCTACTAAACTCACACTGTATAACCACTGACTTACTTTTCATCCATACTACATCTGGCATGTCTTTCATCCATAGTAATCTGCCAACAGCATTGGAGCATTCTAGACATTCACCATGTCAGCCTTAAGCCGGAGCAGCCTTGATAAAAGACAGGGGATGTAAGGAGATGGGAATGGTCAGCAAGTCTGGGTCCTAAAGACCTTAGGAGAGACCACTCCTCCTCACAAAATATTTCCAAGTGTCTTCAGTCATATGGTGTTTTCCCAGCAGGTAAGGAGCAGCCTTGTCATTTGGAGGTCAAGACAAGGATGCACAGATCCTTTGATCTTCAGCCATCCAAAAGGAAGCTCTGCTGGTGTTATTTTCCTCACACAGGGAAAACCAAGCATGTAGCACATGGACAATTCAATTTCGTTCCTTTAATAGCTGGATCAAGCACCTATTAAGTACAAGGAGACTTTGTGTTTTGCACAGATGTACATTTAAGGAGATCTAGGTAATGGTTAAGTTTTGACAGTGCTACAATTCTCTGGAGATTAGCTGTCCAAGGGAAAGCAGAAAAAAAAAGCATGACATTCCCTGAATGGATAATGGGTGGGCTGTCAGATCTGCCTTCACAGCACACTTTGAGCAGTATCATAGACAGAGCAATAATATTCCTGCTCAGGGATGAAGGTACAAATGACAAGAAATTCATTTGTAGTTGGCCAAATCTTTCAACTGTAAAGAATTCAAGTTAACTCATGGGGAAAAAATCACATATAGAAAGATTATTAATATATATAAGCAGAAATTGAACATGGACCATAGTCAAACATAGTCAAACTCAGATCTGTCTTCTCTGCCATGCCTAAAAGTCATACGGTCTCTCCTGCCATCTCTAGGGAAATGTCCTGGATTATCATCCCTGTTCCCTATAAATCTTTATGACTCAAACCTTGAGATGTGGATCCCTTCTTTATTATTATTTCTAGCTAATTCTCCTCTTCCTGATGTTATGATCACTATATTTCTTAAAGCAAAACACTGCAAGAGGATCTTATGCTCCGACCTCATCTGCTCAGGTAGATCTCTAGATATTATATGAGGCTTACTAGCTGGCTCAGATGACCTGGGGTCAGAATGATCAGTAGTTGAATGAGAATGGGTAGGGAGAGACAGATCAATAATCTACAGCAGACCAAAAGGAATAGCTGTTTGAGAAAGCTTTCCAACGGCTTCATCTAAAGACCCCGAGAATAAAACACAAGATAGAAGAGCCATGGGCACTTCCTGACTCACAAAGTCCAACTGCTATCATGACCAACAGCTGTCAAGAGGTGAATATATTTGATTAATGAGTTTGGAAACATTCCCTAAATTCCACCCAAACTCTGGACTCACATTTAAATGAGTATAAATAATACCTGATATAAAAACAAAAATGAAACAAGCAAACAAAAACCTGAATGTGCTTTTCTTTTTAATTAAAAATACATCAATTTGGTAAATGTGTGCTCTGGGACAATGGTCACTTACCCTGTCACTTGTATTATTTTTAATAAAATGCTGATTGGCCAGTAGCCAGGCAGGAAGTATAAGTGGGACGACCAGGCAGTAAGTAGAGGCAGGGTGACAAGAACAGAATTCTGGGAAGAGAAAGCTCAGTCTGCAGTCGTCACCCAGCTTCAGAGGAAGATGAGAATTCCTCACTGACAAAGGTACCAAGCCACATGGCTAACACAGGCAAGAATAATGAGTTAATTTAAGATGTAAGAATTAGTTAATAAGAAAAGCCTGAGCTATTGGCCAACTAGTTTATAATTAATGTGGGTCTCTGTGTGTTTCTTTGGGACTAAATGACTGAGGGACCGGATGGAACAGAAACCTCCGTCAACAAATGTGAGCTTCAATGTATTATATAAAATGGATTTTGTAATCCCTATTAAAATAAGGTAAGAGGCTTTACGAGTCACGTAACTGACATAATTGCAGTTTCAGAAAGTGCCAGTCATACACAACTTACAGGCCTCCAAAGAACACCACATGTCTACTGACATGTTATTAAAATGACTAAGAAAAGTGATTTTCATAGGAATTACAATGCACATTCCATCCTGAAGGATGATAAACAATGAGGTGGCTGTGTTTTCTTCCTACAAGAAAGTAGAAGGAAAGCAACCTGACATTTCGTTGCTCTAACCTTTATAAATAGTGTGAGTCTTATGTCAGAGTTTAAAATAGGTTGTTCTAGAGGCAGGGAAAGGATCACAAAGGAAATTGAGGTCAAATCAGAATAAGAAATGAGGTCATCATGACATGGACGGAAGAGGGGCACTGCTGGGGATCTCTACAAGTGGAAGAATGGTCACAGAGTTTAACCTCCATTCCCTAAGGTCAGGGGAAGTAGGCAGTGACCTAGAACTTCTTTTGAATAGCTTAAAATGATGATTATTTTTGATAGAAGATTTCAAGATGAGAAGGAAGATGTGTCCGCTTTGTTATTGTATCGTTTCTGGGTCATCATTTAGGAATGTTCATGTTCTGCTGGAGACCCAGCCAAAGAGTGGGATGCACACACAGTTTGTGCGCGTTTACCTTGTGGTGCCATATTTACTCCATCCCATGTGACATTAACCTCCTCATACAAATATTAAGCATTTCTCACTAGACTTTACATTATCGTGTTACATTGGCATTTTTAAGATTAATAATGTGGTCCTAGTGACACTCAAGACTCTAAACTGGCTAATAATATCAAGTCTTCTCCATAACACATACATTATGCAACCCATATATCTTCCATGCTATACCACTTGCTGTTCCAAATTGCTTTTTTGTCTCCTGAAGTGTTACCTTCATTGCCCACAACTACTTAGAGCATTGGGTCACTTCAAGGTCTTAAGCTCCAGTTCTTTTTCGTGCTTTGAAATACACACACACACACACACACACACACACACACACGAAAATGGAAGTTATAAAATAATCCCACACTAGCTCATAATTGAGTATAATAAAGGGTTATTGATTTATGGGTAGACTCACAGATCATAGTCCTCTGCAAGAACAAGGAATAGGAACCAAATCCAGAAGCCGGGAGAGAGAGAGCAAACACGCTTTACATAGGCATTTATAGTACAAGAAGCCACACCCAATGGGCTGTTATCTCAAAGGCTACTGACTGAAGGAGTTTCTACAGCACCTCCCCCTTTTGTTTAAATAAAAGAGTTCTAAGCCTAATACAAAACTGTATACAAATGGTTGAAGATTACGTACCCATGCAGAATACAATCTCTATGTATCTAGAGAACCTGATTATAGTCTAATTATAAGTATGACAAACATGGATGACTATAGACCTATAATCCTTAATACCTATAAAAATTAATGACTAACACTTCATATTAGAATATCAAACAATCTTTAAACAACAGTGCAGCAATTGAGGACATTGACCTGTACAATTATCTTGTGTGTGAATACACCACACACACACACACATACATACCAAAAAAGCACAAGTGAGAAAAGAAAGATTCAACAATGAGAATTGTCTTATATATGCTGATGGTAAATAACTCAGAATGAACAGATGTCAGCAGCAACAAGATAACTAGTAATAATAGGGTGTTGTAAGAGGCCTCTTGTTTGTTCCCAGCTGCTTAGTCCCGAAATAATCACACAGAAACCATATTATCTGCAATACTGTTTGGCCAATAGCTTAAGCATATTTTTGGATAACTCATTTCTTAAATTAACCCATGTCCATTGTGGTACTGTTTTCATAAAACCTAATTTATTAGGAGATCAGCCTTCCCCTCAGTGTGAGTGACTTCGCTGTGGTTAATCTGGACCACTGGGAATGTAGTGGGAGACACTAGTCTAAAACAGTAACTTCCTAGAAACTGATTCCTGAGAACTCAAGCTTTGCAAACAACCCTCTTCAGAAAATTACTTTTTTAGGTTCATCGGGCATAAAGATATCAACCATTGTTGTTCTCATCTTTCTTTTTCCCTTTCATGAGAAATGGCTTTATAGTCCAAATCCTCAAACCACTCTTTTAAGTAATAATATTTTAAAATCTGTTTTTATTTTTCAAATATCAGTACAAACCAACTGTATTCATTAATATTCCTCCACTTACTCCTAAAAATAAGGACGACTTTCTCCCGTGTTATTAGCCTAAAAACAGATAGGTGCACAATTTATGAATCTTTTCACTTTTATTTGACTCTTATATGTTTAAAGTCTTGGCCAAAATGATTCAGTAATTTTGCCCTGTTTATTGCAGGGAAACTGGGCAGTGACACTAAGTAGGCTTATGCTGGCCAGTGGTGTCTCAAAAGGATCATTCCAGAAAGCATGACACATTTGGAACAGTTCCAGCCCATGGTAATCTAAACAACTTAGTGTGGCGTCACTGTAGGTAGTCTGTTGAGCATTAGGAAGCCAATACTTCAATGATGCTCACTCATCAAGCATGGAGTCTTTTGGTCCAAGTCTCATTCTAAAGCAATGGTTCTCAACCTGTGGGTCATGACTCTTCTGGGAATCACAGCTCGGCCATCCCGCACATCGGATGCTGACATTACAATTAGTAAACAGTAGCAAAACTACAGTTATGAAGTAGCAATAAAATGATGTTATGGTTGGGGGTCACTACAACATGATGAACTGTATTAAGAAATGGCAGTGTTAGGAAGCATCGTGAAGCATATTGGATGAGCCCGGAGAAGCTGAAGCTCAACTATGTTAGTTAAGAAGCATACTGCCCAGGTCACTTGGTATCACCAAAACCAAGCCTGAACTCTTGGCATCAGCCGCAGCAAATCTTCTTAATCAGTATCACATGAACAAGTTTGATGATAACTTCCTGTCAACTTTTCTGAGTCACTCTTAACCCTAAATGATGAATGTTCAGTACCAAAGATGGCCCATCTCTTCTGAATGTAAAAGAATCCTTTTCGTTACTCCCATTTCTTTTCAGCCTTCTCATGAATACTTATTATCAATAACAAAGTAGAAATAAGTTTCAGGGAACACCATTGGAAACTTCCAAAGTGAAGAAAAGTTCGGCCTAATCAGCAATCAGCTTCCAATTAAGCAACGGTGGTCAGGGGACCAGCACAGACTCGTTAAATAAATTAGTTAATTTTTTTATTAGATATTATTCAGGCTAGAAATCATGTTCTCTTTTTCAGCCCAACAGGAGCCTTTGACTTGAATTTTAAATATCAGGTCGTTTATCTTTGTCATATAAAATACCTTGTTAGTTGCTTAAAAGTCCTTCCTGCTACGACTCCTGCCTAGTACCATCACCCTCCAGGCTCTGCTCTTGCTGATTTTCAAGGTTATTTTGCAAACTTCTACTGTTTCACTTGGCTCAGCACCCACAATTATAATTAATCCTTTCTTGGCAAGTACTCACATCTTCCCAGTTTCCCCCTCCATCGAGTGAATACAGTCTTGACTCTCAGGGTCTTATCAAATAAATTATACCTGGGTCTCTTCCATCTGGATGATCCCACCTGAAACTTCCAGAATGTGTCCTCACCTGGTGTCTCTATTTTCAACCTATCCCATAGTTGCCTTTGTGAAAATATGAGAACTGAGCATCGAAAATTGCATTTTGTTAGTCAAAGTCTCTCAGAGTTTTAGGTTTTGTTTTTGCACTTCCAACTCTTACTATTACAGAAAGACCTTTTGATCCCATATATCACAAATAACTTTCCTTGGTATTCATTATAATGATAGAATGACTCTAATATCTGCCTGTCTGCCACGTCAATGAAGAACTAAGTTATGTGGATCACAGTAGCTATCACCTACAATGCTGAGAGCCCGTCAATTTGGCACCTTCAGTTATATTTATGGCAGTTAGAAAAATGCTAATCATTCACTTCTTTCTAAGGTTGTCAGACAACTATACAGAAAGCAAAGTAAGTGTGTGTGTGTGTATGTGTGTGTGTGTGTGTGTGTGTGTTCATTCCACTAGCTTTCTTGTTGGACACTGTTATTTGAAAATATCACCAATCTTAGCAATTGACAGTGTAATAAAAGAAAAAGTAAGTTTTCATCACAAATTGTTCTTCCTTTTCCTCTAGAGAAAAATAAAGCTATCAAAGTAAAAGCAAAATTTAATAATGACTGTGGGCATCAAAGGAATACATAAGTTTCTATATACAAACTAATAGGTTATCAACCACAGCCCATCCTCAAAGCTCACCAGATTTTGAGAGATAACATGTTTAAATGTAAAGATTTGGTTTACATTGGTTACAATGGTTGTCTTTAACCGTAGTTTCACTTTGGCTGGCACAGAACCTGAAGGAAAAAAAAAAACTAATACTTTCTTCCAATAGTAAAGTTGTAACTATTAAAGTTCACAAGGCATCTGACTTAACTCCTGTTTTGAGCAATGTTCCATTCGGAGCTCAGATAAAATGCTAGGCATGAGCCGGAAGACCTTGCTAATGACCTTTAATGGGATTTTACATGTGTTGTCACCGTGCATATTGACAGGTTTTGACAGCTTAATAACATCCTTGAGAATCAGAATCAACTTATGCTGAAGACCTATGACTCCCTCATGTAACTAATGAAGTAATTACTGCTCTTTCCTATGCGGGAGAAGGTCTGAACATGGTGCTGTATGATAATATAAAATCTCATGCTGAGACTCACAATAGCATCCCGACAAACCCCTTCTATAGTTCCATTCATTAAGTTCCCAGTGAAACAGACGAAAAAAATATTTCCAAAGGTATTTGCTTCCAAGCCAAAGACAACAATTGCTACTATACACTAAAATGTGTTATTTCAGAATGGCTGGCATCCAGCATGCTCAAGATGGAAACATATCACTGATTTAAAACTGCTTGTGTGGAACTTAACTCTAGTGAGTTTCTCAGTATTATGTGCAAAATATCTAATTACAGATAAAACAAGTTTCAGTATTCACGTTTGCAAGCTTTGCAAGCTACAGAAGAGTTGTAGAAAAACGACCACCCTTAGAGTTCTACTCAGTGTCACTGTGCTCAAAAGTAACTCTGAGAACTCGTGAAATGCAGCAGAGGGCCACACTGGGGGATGACAGGAAGGAGTTGGATTAAGAAATGCAACATTCTGAGTTGTAACCTGTGAAGGAGTGGGCGATCCAGGGCTGCAAGTGCCACCGACTCATCCGTGCTCCCATAACCCCAGTAAATGCAGATTCTCTACAGCAAACAGGGATGGGATGATTTCTCTGATCTGATGTTAACACTCTATCCTGGATGAAGAGATGTCTGCTCAGATGGCTCCTAGAAAACGCCACACATGGAATGTGGTAAGTGCACCTCGAAAGCTGACCTGAGGCCACTCTAACTTCTTTACTTGATGATTATCGAAGACTTCAATTTATATACAGAAAAGTTAGTGATTTGCCTTTTGTTATTTAACAGTCACTTATGCTATTTTTAAGAACCCAAATTGAGATCGTTTTCCTCTAAAAAAATATCACTATATTATACCCAAATGCTACTTAGTATAAATGGTGCCGTACAACCAGGCACAAATCGAAAGACTTTCTTTTTATCACGTCCAACCTAAGCAGTACAGTAAGCATGAGAATAAATGAAATTTCTCAGAGTTTGCTATTAAAGCAGAAAAAAAAAAAAAGAAAAGACTATTCTCATATAGCAACCACCCCCTGGTAGTGGGAGGCCTATGAACGAGCCGTGAGTTAGAAATGATCCCAGTAATTTGAAGGCCATCTTAATGGGCACATACATTATCTGAAGTGCTTCAGACTAAATATCAATATAAACTCAATAAGTAGATCACCCGAAATGCTAGCACACTAGAGCTACCCATTTTTAAAAAATAAAAGTGTCGACGGCAGCAGCGGCCGGAACCGGACGCGCACGGCAGCGGCGGCCGGAACCGGACGCGCACGGCAGGCGACGTAGCTGGCGCAGCGGCCGGGACCGGCGGGTACTGACACAGTGGCAGACAACGCAGGCGACAGGGACCAGGGCAACACCAAGAGCAGATCGACCCAGGACAATTAAATCAAAGAGGTAGGCCTTTGGTTGGNAAATAAAAGTGTCATTTAAATTTTTTATACATTTGGTGAAAATAGCCAAACAAAAATAATTGCTTGTAATGTAAAATGTGCCATTCTAAAATTTCTTCCTTAGTTTCACTGAGTAGTGATTCATACTGCAATAAATACAATACACATAACTATAACTTTAATGTCTCCACAAGTAGGGTGGTTTTTTTTTTTTATTTGTAAAAGATTTTCTTTTAGTCAAGCTAAAAGGACATAATTACGTTAGACAGAGTTTGGGCCCATGGCTAAATCTACCAAGCTTTTAAACTACTTTTTAATGGCAAATCCAGCATGCTAAACCACAGGTCTCTGCATCTGAAAATCAGCCCGGGAAGACTGGCAGCCTTGGACGTCTCACTCACGCCTTGACACCTCATCCCAATCACATCTCAGCATCCAATTAACGGCTTTCACTTTTCATTGCATGGATGGGTGGTCGCCAGACTTTGCAACCGTGCTTATGGTGACCTGACAGGACAGCATCAGTTAATCCTAAGAAGGTCCACTTCAATTTGTCATTGTCCTGAAGGTTTCCTATTCCTTGGATATGAATCCAAGACCAGAATGCTGAACACGGCCAGATGCATCAGCGCTAAGCTCACAGCTGGTAAGTGAGCTTACGAATACGCACAATCACTCGGAGCCCGCTTGGCCAACCATTCAGTCTGCTCTTTGTGACTCTGTCACTTAGTCAATTCTTGCTTCTCTGCAGAAACCAGCCCAGGCTTCACATTCCGTGAATACTCTGTACCTTCATCTCTTCTCACAGACTGTCATGGCACCTACCATCAGAAAGTCATTCCAGGGGCAAATCTTTCTTGGGTATGATTCCAGCACTGGAAAAAGAATGTGCTGGAATCATATTGCATCAGACAGAGAAGCAGAACTTTCTGGACCAAAGCAAAGGTAGACATTCTTTCGTATTCATAACAAGATTGCCTTTTATAGCCTTTTACAGATGCAATAACATCTGTCTCCACAGCCTTCCAATGAGGGACGCCAGTAGAAGGATGGTTATACATTGATAACGGCAAATAAAGCCACTAGAGACTGTCAGAAGTTAGACTTCCAGTCCCTGGAGAATCAGGGAAATAACTCAGATCTTTTGACTCCCAGGAAAATTTACTTTCTAGTAGATGGTGAGCTACTTTTGCTACTTATTAAGGAACTTGTTTTAAGGAGCTATTCCTTTTAAAAGCCAATTAACTGCTTTTATATCAGTTTGAAAGATTTGAATAAGAAATGAAAGAAGCTTGTTAGAAATACCATGCTGTGTCTGCAGCATGAGGGGAGATTGCACTTCCCAGCCCACATCTGAAATGTTCTTAAATTCTATATCCTCCAGGGCTAGAGAGCAGCAGAAGCTCAGGAACTGATGAATTAAATCAGTTTGTTGTGTCTATTATTTCAAACTAGAGTCATGATACTTAGGTCTGTCATGGATAGGGATGTAACAATTGTCATGCAGTCAGGGTCTGCTAGCACAATTGTGGGTATCTAAATATAATATAGTCTAAATATAATAAGGCCTCCACCAAGCTTTTGGCCCTTAGAACAGGTTGGTTCTAGCATAAGTACACATGCCAAAGTTAGAAAACACATCACTCCAACACATCCTGCCATAGCATCTCAGCCACTGTTTCAACTTAGCATAAAACTACCTACCAATTGTTGTCCACAGTGCATTCATTCTCCTTGGGAAACACATGGTTAGAGAATAGACAGAAAATATCTTTCTGATGAAACAAACTTCCTGACAAAAGACAATGTTAGCCCAAATCAAAATGGCTAATGTGATATTTATTTGCGGTGATCATTTCCAAATTAAAAGTATTCTTTGCCTCAATTCTGTGACTCTTCTTTTTTTTTGTCTTCCATCTCTTTTTTTCTATTTATTTATTTATTTATTTATTAAAGATTTTTGCCTCCTCCCCACCACCGCCTCCCATTTCCCTCCCCCTCACCATGTGAGAATAAAAGAAAGGTTGGGACAAGCATCTGTAACACGTACAAGGCTCGCAGTGCTGGGTCAGCTCCTCCTGTCTAGGCTCTTCCAGCATCTACCCACACCAACCTTCTATGGGGCAGAAGAATTTGATCTACCTGTGGATCGCTGCCCCCCTTACCTCCCATCAGCCACCACATCCTGGAGACCCAGCATTTACACTTGTTCCCCTTGCTCCCCAGTGCTCCTTGCTTTTAGTTAACACTGTTTTCATTCCTGCAGGGTAGAGTGTGACACTTGGACACAGGAAGATCCTGACTCTGTTCCCATTCCTCCAAATCTTTATTTTTTCCTAGAATAAAAAAGTGGCCTTATCACTTTGCTTAACGTCTTTGAATATTACTGATTCTGTTGGGGAAGCTGATAAAAAAATTTCTCCTGTGGAAACCCTGAGCCACAAGGCTCTCCAGCCCTGTTCCACCCTTCCCTTGATCTATCAGTTCTCAATTGTTTTTCCTTTATCCTCTCATGCATGTGTCTACCGACAGGCAATTCTTGCTTTGCTGAACACCCTCTCAGCACTCCACAAGGTTCCCAGTGGAGAACTGGTATCCATCTTGCAAAACACTCAACCTTAAATCCCTCATGAAGACTTCTCTATCGCTGATATAATGCTTGTTTATTGTTTTCCTGCTACATTATAGTTCCTTCCTCACAAGCTGAACCTGAAGGAATATGCCTACAATTCCAGCACATGGGAGACAAAGATAGGAAGATCAGCTACACAGAATTCATGGCCAGGCTGGGCTACATGAGACCCTGTCTCCAAAATATATATATATATTGTTGAAATAGGTAGCGGCGGGGCTGCGTCCCCAACACCCCGGCCGCTTGGCTAGCTCATGCCCGAAATAACAACACACAAACTGTATTCATTTANTTCCAAGCCATGAGGCCAAGCAGCTGGTTTATTATAACTTAACCAATGAAATCAACAGATTGATATATGACACTCCCACATCAATATATATATATATATACATATATATACACATATGTTCCTGAACCCTTAGCCTAGAGCATGGCCAAAACAGACATAGACCACGAGCTCATGGAGTCAGCGTCCAGTGAGGGAGATGGCTGTCATTACGAAATACAGTAGACCGTAAGAGTTACATGCTCCTGGGAGACCCGTGCAGAAGAAGAAAAGCACCTCCCTGTGGAAATAAGTTTTGAAATTTTGTCAGAAGAAAGAAGAGAGTAAAGAGAAGAAAAGAGGGGGAGAGCTAGTGCAGAAGAGAGGGAGAAATCCAATTAAGTTCAAGGGCATCCAAGCAAAGAGAACAAGAGCATGGCTGGAGACCAAGAACCAAATGGAATAGGGATTATGCAGTTCAATCTTAACCTACTTAATGGGATGTTCTTTGCAACAAAATGTTTTTTTTCTATTTCCCAGAAAGGCACTCTGGTGAAGTGAAAAATGTATATACTCACATGGAATATGAGGTTCCTAAGAGTAATAATTTTTTCTTTAATGTGAAATTATAGATCAAACCCAAGTACTTGTATATGCAAAGTGTACATAACTCAAAAACATCCCCCACTGCATCCCAAAGTTATCTTAACCAAATCAAATGATAAAGAATATGAAAATATTACGGTATAATCAATACAAGCAAAGGGAAAGCTCTATACATCTATTACTTATTTTTATGATTCACTAACATGAACCCAGGAACTTATTCATGATGAGAACCTTTCTGCTGCAAGAAAAATGTATTACACATGTGTAAATGGTTGAAGAAAAAAAAAATCAAACATTTGTCTATCCTCAAGCTTTATTGGCTAGATGTCTTTTCACACAGATATGTCACCAGCAATTCAGACCTAGAAAGCTATTTAATAAAAATTTTATCAAGTGTAGACCTCACTGATGGCATTCATCGTACCAAAAGCATGTCACTCAGCCTTAGAATCCCAGTGGAACACCCCAACAAAATGGTGTGATGTCTGTCAACCAGACTGCCTCCCCACACCCCAAACAAATGGTGTCTCTCAATTAGACTGTCTCCTCACACCCAAGCAAAATACTGTCAACCAGACTGTCTCTCCACCCAACTAAATGCTGTCTGTCACACAAACTGTTCCCCACACCCCAACCAAATGCTATCAACCAGACTATCTCCCACACCCCAATCAAATGGTGCTTGTCAAGCAGACTACCTCCCCACCCCAAACCAAATGCTATCAACCAAATTGTTTCCTTATACCCCAGCCAAACGCTGTCAACTAGACTGTCTCCCACACCCCAACCAACTGGTGTCTGTCCACCACACTGTCTTCCCATACCCCAGCCAAATGCTGTCAACCAGAATATCTCCCTATAACCCAATCAAATGCTGTCTGTCAATCAGACTGCTTCCCCACCCAGGTCATTTTAAGCACTACATGCAAAGTTCTCCCAGTTGAACTGAATCATGCAATGATTCTTGGTATAGTTTTCATAATAACTGTATTCATGCCTTCCCTACCAACTATTCCCATATTCCCATATTCCACTTGACCAAAAATGGGCATTATCTATTTTTCAGTTGGATCATTTTGTAGGATAAATAACTCAAGAGCTCCTGAAGCCTGATCTGAGATAAAAAGTAAAGTACACAACTTGTACATCTACTGTGGAGATCAGTGTGGCAGGTCCTCAGGAAGACGGAAATCAATCTTGTTCGAGATCCAACTATGCCGCTCTTGGGCAGACACCCAGGGGCATTTCATCCTACTGTAGAGACACTTGCTCTCAACCATGTTCTCTGCGGCTCTATTTATAATAGCCAGATACTGGAAACAACCTAGACATCCTTCAAGAGATGAAGAGATAATGAAAATGTGGTACATTAATGCAATAGAATATTACTCTACCACTTAAAAAAATGAAATCATGACATTCACAGGTAAGTAGATGAAATGAAAACAAAAGAAAAATCCTACGTGATGTAACCCAGATCCATAAAAGAAATGATGGATGTATTTGCTTATATGTGAATGTCAGCTGTTAAGATGCTGATAAGCAAGCTGTAATCCATATGACCACAGAGACTAAGTATACAGTAAGGAACTAGGAGAAAGAGAAAAGTCACCCTATGAAGGGGAAATATAATAGGTAGTATGGATGGACAGGGTCTGTGAGAAAAGTAATGGAAGCATCAAACAGAGAGAGGAAGGAAGAGATGGCAGGGAGGGATACAGAGATAGACAGCTAAAACTAAAAGCCATTTGAGGGGTAATGTGGAAGCCTAACACAGTAGAAGTTTCCTAAAACTATATACATATACAAAGGTGATCTAAATAAAATCACAAAATAATGGGGAGAGAGAGCTCCAACCAGAGATCTCTTGTCACCAAATGAAGCTTCTAGGACTAGTAACAGGTTACATCTGATGCAGTTGTTTGTAAAAGGGATCCCATTAAATCCCCAAACCAGCCCAAGCTATTGTCAAGACTAGTCATTGCTCCCCACAAACTGAAGATAAGGTCCTGTTGCTGAAGACAGCATCCAGTCGACTCAAAGATCATGGAGAAGTCAAGCTGGTGGCTATTTAGAGCCTTCACCCCTGCGTATTAATGTTGGTGGTACTGGAAAGTTCTCTGTCCTCTATGAGAAGAGAAATGTAAGCACCAACCTGGTATAAACTCTTCAGTCTACAATTGTGACTGGCCTGGAAGAGACCACAGTGCAATAGGGACACAGAGTTTGTGGAAGGAACCAACTAATATCTGACTGGATTTAAGGCCCACTCCGTGAGATGGAAGCCATGCACGAAACTGCTCAAATAGCTCAGAACCTGAGACTAGAGAGGCCAGGAACCTAGGAGAAAACCCAGTACTACTGTCCTGCTAAAGAAATGTTAGCTCTGCCGGGTGGTGGTGGTGCACACCTTTAATCCCAGCACTTGGGAGGCAGAGGCAGGCGGATCTCTGAGTTCGAGACCAGCCTGGTCTACAAAAGCTAGTTCCAGGCTCCAAAACCACAGAGAAACCCTGTCTCGAAAAAAAAAAATGTTAGCTCTAAGAAGAAGGAAATAATCTAATAATAATCTAACTCTGAAAAATAAAAATACACATATCACTAGTAACTGTCCCTGAAGGTAAAAAAGAGGAATAGGGTTACTTCTGAAGTGAGAACAATACTCATTTCTTCACCTGCGTGGTAAATTTGCATATATTTCATAATGAATTGTCAAGCTGTACAGTTTTATATTTTCTGCATATGCTTTATTTCACACACACACACACACAAAAATGTCACAAATATGCAAAAAAGACCAAGCCAAACTCCCAAAATTTTTTCAATCCACTGCCTACATCATATTCTCTCAACATCCCATTGGCCAAAGCAAGTCATGTGATTTAGCTCGAAGGTAATAGTTAGCACACCTTACCTTGGCTAAGCAAGGGGACAACAACTGTTTTTTGTAGAAAGCCATACAGAAACTGCATATAGTTCTTCTGCATGTTGTTCTATTTAAGTTTTTGAGACTTTGTAGAAAACACAATAGTTATTAGCAGAATGCTCTACTCCACAGGATCGTGCCAAAGCTGCATGCAGTAGGAGTTAACCCACAGGCTGTAGTTCATCAGCCATTTGATTAGGCCATGGAGGGAACATTTTCAAAACAGGAAAACCAATTTAATCTCCATAACTCATCCTCTTTGTAAGAATTCATATCACTATCACTGTGTTCCGGATGTGCCTTCAAAGCTCAGGTATTATAAACAGGATCACCTAAACAATGGCGTTGCCAAGTGAAGCTTTCAGGGAATGTATACGAGCGTTCTCCCCACTTGAACACATTAGCACTGTTGTATAAAGGCCTGGGGAAGTCGGTTTGTTCTCAGTCCCAGCCAGGTGAGGACACTTTTGGTGCTGCCTGCCCTTCTGCTTCTCTCCCATGAGAGGGAGCCTGAAATCAAGAGAGCTGCCACCAGGGACCAGATGGAAACACCATTGTCATGGTCTCCCAGGTCCCACAACCATTCACAACAAAGTCCGACTCTTTACAAACTCCTAGGGCATGACTCATACTGTTAGCAAGCCCCACTGATCCCCTCCCGAAGGCACTCAGAAGTTCACCCAAACAGTCAGACCCGAGTTCTGTCCTACCTCACTTCCACTCTTGATCTGCAGATCTAGAAAGCAAAACGACCCGCTCCTCGTGCTGATAAGGGACACAGGAGAATCGCAATAAACACTCCAGTCCAGAAGCAGAGGACATGGCAGACATCTCTCGACAATTTGAAATGATACAGGGCAAAGGTGAGCACTCTCGTCCTGCTCCAGGAGCGAGGTTCAGTGCCTCCTGGGTAACTACCATGTCACTCTCGTCCTGCTCCAGGAGCGAGGTTCAGTGCCTCCTGGGTAACTACCGTGTTTGGCTGCTTTTCCTGTTGTTTATAATTTTCTCCTACTGTCCCATTAGTCAAATCAAGCCATGCGGCCAAGTCAAAAACCAGAGACGTACCGTTCTGTGAGCCCAACGTGAGACCACAAGAAGCAGTTCACATCACAGAGCAAAGGCGTCAGAGCCGGCCGTTCCGTCTGCCAGGAGGACCTCACTTTACAGGACAATACACAGAAAGTCGGGCTTGACCTCCACCAAATACCCATTAGGGCTGTGCATGAAGGAATCACCTGGGTCCCAAATTTGGGTCTCTTGAATATAAACACAAAGAATTTCATTTAAAGCAATAACTATTAAATTCTGACAGACATTTAAAATCACTAAATAAGAAACTTCAAGTGGTTGTTAGTAGTTAAATTTTTTTGAGGAAGAAAAAAAGAAGTGCTTAATGATAAGAAATTATATACATACACAGAAACTAATTTATGCAAAAATGGATTTCAGTTGATGCAAGGCTCATTATGAGGTGACATTGTAATGAGCCTTCCAAAAACCCTAATGGAGTCAGGGTGCATTTTAAAAAACAGAATATCTCACTCTGAAAATATTGTCACCATTATTCTAACTATTCAAGTCACATGTTGTAAAGAATGTTCTATTCTGAGAACAACATTTTAAAAGGACACTGAGAAAATTAAAATGCATTTATAGAAAGACAATCCAGAGAATGAAAGGTCTTGGGTTAATACTACATAATACACATTTAAAGAGATAGGAAAGCTCATATTCGAATAGGGAAGGGTGGACTAGGGAGCTGGCTCTGTTAGTAAGTCTTCACCGTGTAAGCAGGAGAAGCTGGGATTAGATGCCCAGGACCCTTTTAAAAAGCCAGGTGTGGGAGAGAGCACATCTATACTGCCAATGATGGAGAGACGGAAGAAGGATCCCTCGAACGTGAGGGACTGGGCAAGTCAAGTTGGGGGAAGGACAGAGAGGAGAGCAGAAAAAAGGATGTCTTGATTGAGGGAGCCAATATGGGGTTAGTAAGAAACCTGGCACTAGGGAAATTCCCAGGAATCCACAAGGATGACACCAGCTAAAAATCTAATAGTGGAGAAGGTGCCTTAATTGCTCTTCACCTGTAAGCAGATTGGTGACTACCTTAATTGTCATCATAGAGCCTTCATCTAGTAACTGATGGGAGCAGATGCAGAGAGCCACAGCTAAGCACTGGGCCAAGCTCCTGGAGTCCAGTTGTGGAGAAGCAGTAGCAATAATATAAGCAAAGGTGTCAGGACTATGATAAGGAAACCCACAGAAACAACTGGCCCAAATTAGTGGGAGCTCACTGACTCTGGACTGACAGTTGGAGAACCTGCATAGGACCAAATTAAGTCCCTGAATGTGGGTGACGGTTGTGTGGCTTGGACAGTCTGTGGGGCCACTGGTAGTGGAACCAGTACTTATCCATAGAGTGTGAACTGGCTTTTTAGAGCCCATTCCCTGTGGAGGGAGACCTTGCTCGGCCTAGATACAGGGAAGAGGGCTTTAATTCTGCCTCAAGAAACAGACTTTGTAGAGTCCTCATAGGAGGCCTCACCCTCTCTGAGAAATCTATCGGGGGTGGGGGAGATAGGGGAGCAGAAGGAGGGAAGGGAGAGGGAACTGGGACTGGTATGTAAAATTAGAAAAGATAGTTTTTTTATTTTAAAAAAAAAGTACTAAAAAGGGGATCCCTGAGACTTGCTTACCAACTCCTCTTGAAGAACTGGTGCCTTCCAGGTTGGATGAGAGAGTTTGTCTCAAAACAGAAGATGGAAAACAGTGGAGGAAGAGCAAACATCCACCTCTGGCTTTCACTTACATGAAAATGTGTACACGGGCCTCTGTACACATACACATGTGCGTGCACACACACACATGCACACACACACATACGCACGCACACACGCACACACACACACACACACACACACACACAGAAACATTCGTGTATATACCAGGACCATGCAAACCCAAACATACATAGTTGTACACACTCTTGCTCAGGGAGCAGAGAGTCCTGAAAGGGAAAGGAAAGAAAAAGTGTCTTGCAATGATTTCACACCTGCCATGTAAAAGGAAAGATCTCCTTATTGTTGCTACCACCCAGGGCCTAGACAACTTCTTAGGCCACAGGCCAAGAAAAAAGCAGCAGCTACTGTAGGCTTCGCAGGGTGTGCAGGATTTTCACACACTCCAGCTTGACTATTGTGACAGGAAAACAGGTGTGTGCAGTGCATTCATGTCCATGAATAATTCCAATAAAAAGTCCTTATAAATTCTGAAATTTAAATCTTATATAATTTCCACATGTCAGGGCTATTGCTGGTCTTTTTCTTTTAACAGTCTAAATTGTTTAAAAGACATTTAACAGGATGGCCAGATTCAGCCCACACACTAAGAACACAAACCTTTACCATAGATGACAACCTAAGGGATTAGGTCCCAGCTACAAGAAAGCAAATATCAACTCAAAGAATAATAATAAAATTTTAATAGCTAGACACAAGAGGAGATGCCTTTGCCAGTACTGCTGGAAACCTGATCATATCCCCTGGGTGCCAATGAGGCCAGTGAACGGCTCCTCTGCAAAATACAATTGGTTTAAAATATTGCTCTACTGCCTCTCACTGGGAGGCCTTCCCCTGAGCCATAGGTGCCAGCACCGCACGCTTACACGGTCTCCTAGAAGAGCAAGGGATTAATTAAATGAGCAGCCAGTGAGGACTGAGCACCTCAGTGTCCCTCATAGGACAATTGTGGAGTAGGGCCACTGTTGTTCCCCAGGATGTCCATTCCTCCAATTGCCTAAATGGTGTGTACTCTAGTACATGCCTCTCATGAAGGTAGAAGATGCTGGCCTCCTCCTCTCCCTTCATGTCTCCACTTGCCCACTTGACTTCCAAGAATCACTTTCCAAATACATACCATCCCTGAAGGCACCGTGGTATATCTTGGTTTCTGTAAACGCAAATCTTAAGTGTGTTCAATGTAGTTAATGAGCACATCCGCAAAGACCAGGATGTCATCTGCTGTCAAATTATAGCTGGAATTTTTAAACTTTCACCGTAAGTCCTCAAGTGGAAACATCTTTGGTTGTCATGTCCCTCCCTACCACATCCAAATAACTACAGACAGGAAGCAAGAGTGCTACTGCTTCTAGATGCACAACAACACAGGACAGTCTCTCACAAGGAGGCTGACCCAACTATCCAAAGCACTGAGTCTGAATCCAAGACTAAGCCAAGGGCCTCTACTTTCATGTTCTTCCTTAAAACTGTCATTGTAACATATTCTGGTTTTTAGCCAAAATGAGCTTCTAGATGGTGTGGGAAGTCCTTCTGTATATGTGTTCCTTTTATTAGTTAATGAATAAAGAAGGTGCCTTGGCCTATGATAGGGCAGAATAGAGCTAGGCAGGAAAACAAAACTGAATGCTGGGAGAAAGTAGAGTCAGTGAGTAGCCTTGTAACTACCCGCAGGAGACAGATGCACTGAACCCTTGCTGGTAAGCCACAGCAATGTGGTGATACACAGATTAATAGAAATGGGTTAATTTAAGATATAAGAGTTAGCCAGAAATACACTTAAGCTATTGGACAAACCATATTGCAATTAATACAGATTTCTGTGTGATTATTTCCAGTCAGGGTGGCAGGAAACAAACCATTCTCTCCACCAAAATCCAGAGACTCATAACATCTCAGAAATCAGGATTTTTTTTGCCAGATCCTGTTTTTGCAATATGGTGATATGTCCCTAGCTTTCATAAATTTGATGAAGGAATTTGTAATATGTAATACATAAAATTGGATGGTGATTTTTTTTAATAATTTTAACTCAGATTCAAATCTTTAATCACCTTTTCTCCTCCTCCCTGGTAATAAGTAATGCAAAGACTGGCTTCTTAAGTCTAGAAGCAGTTCTTCTTAGCATGTGCCATCCTGGTAGGTGTAAGAAGCAGGCAAAGAAGAGACTTAATTTAGTTAATTATGCTACATTTAGAAGATGCAAACTTCCTGGCAATCAATCTGGCACTTTTCTCAAGTATTAATAAAACTGTTTCTTAATTCTTGATTAATATAGCTCAGCAAATACCACCATATATTGAGGATGGAACTGAGAAAATGAAAACTGGAGAGAGAGAGCAGTTCTTTAGTTTTTTTTTTTTTTTGAGCATATATCTTTTTGAACACAAAGCCACTGCCAAAAAACTGCCTACGATAAAGAATTGGTGTAGACCTTTCCTTCTGTACTTTTCTGAAACCAGGGCCTTATAAATCAAACAAGATTGCTTTATCTGCAGCTAAGAATTCCATAGAGACGTGTTGAACCTGTAAGAGATGGCAGAACCTAGCCAACTTCTGTCTTTCAGGTAATAAATTGTGCCTCCATTCTGACTCTTCCTTCAGAGCTTTGTTTATTTTCATTTTAGGGCAAAATGTGTGGATTTGTCTGCAATATTAGAGGCATTTTAGTTTATGAAGGATCCCAAGTTTTCCTCCTTAGATAAAGGAGGACTGTTCTGGAGTTTGGAAATTTTGCAAACAGGAAAAAATGAGAAAAGTAATAGTAAGTAAACATGAATGTTATAAAACTCAAGATAAAATCAGGCAGGAAACCATTTAGATAAAATGACATTCAACATAATTACCACTTATGAGAACTTAATTTCAGGGATAAGAGATTCGGAGGGATAAATTTCAGATAAATAAATTGAGACAGATTGTTGGTAGAAACATAGATAAATAGAAGATAGATAGATAGATAGATAGATAGATGATAGATAGATAGATAGATAGATAGATAGATAGATAGATAGATAGATAGATGACAGACAGAAGGTTATCTAAGCTAGAAACATTCTTTCTTCCTGGCTTCAAAACTTCTTATCATCATTTAAAAAGAAATCTTACAGTGGAAACACTCATGTCACCAAAGAAAATTTAGAAAAGGAGACAAAAGATAACTTGATCTGAAAGTTTTGACCTTGAGGATGTTATGGCTATCTCAGTTCTCCAGGCTGAGAGTTTGGTGCTCATCACTGCAAAGGGCCTCTGTGGAAGCCTCGAGAAACACTGAGATCCTAAGGACAGGAGTCTGTTTCTGTCAAAGGAAATAAGACAGCCCTGAGGACCACTCCAGAAGAAAGATGGTGCCACAGTCATCTGGTTTTGAAATGAGCTATAAAATCGTTGTACAATAGGAGAATAATTCAGAGAAATGGGTCAAGGGTGGGAGTGAGACTTTGAAGGCTGGGAGCCATGCAGAGTGAGGACCATAATGGAATGTCAGCCCATATCCTGCAGGGATGTGTCCCGCGGAGACAGGAGAGCCCGGTAGAAAAGAAAATGTTTCTGTGCCTATGTGAATGAGAACATCTTCAGTTTTCAACTAAAGCGACTGATCTGCTTAGTTTAGAATGAAATGTATTAACTGTGTAGCAGGAATAACCCTTGTCTCGGTGTGAGCTAGATGTAGAACAGAGGTCGCCACTGTGCTTTCTCCAGATCTCAGTCCTGCTTTCCTGAAATGACCTTGTATCAGAAAGGAAGCTGCCCAAAACTGCCAGCTCTCAAGGTCATAAAAGAATACTGTTCTCCAAGAGAAAGCTCAGCTCCTCCTCGTTCCCAAACAAGTTGGGGTCTGGCTTGGCTTGCATTCTGTAACCATCCCTAAACTGATCTCTGTCATCTGATGGAGTAGGCTGGCTCTGACTCCATTGCACGGCCTCCCTGGTCCTGTCTCAGAAAGAATTGGCTTCTGAGCCACATGCACAAAGCATTGGTGAGCAGGATGGTTTCCATAAGGAGGGACGCTGGACAGAAAAAAAAAATAAAATAAAATAAAATAGACCTAGTGTGTCAAAGACAGCAGAAGGATTTGTTTACAAGAAGGGTCCCTTGGCATCAGGAGTGGGAAACACCTGAAGTAGCCCAACGTTTGTTGGATATCAACTATGATATCTCACTGTTCCTAAGAATCATTTCACACGTTAACAGCTCAGTTATCAGAATGTTTCCTACCATGAATGACATTCCACAATTGCTGCCAGTCAGGGGTGCAGCTTTGATACTGTCTTCAAAGCCTGCACAGAACTCAGTCAGAGTTCTTCGAATTGTCATCCTGTCAAATGAGTTATGTGTGTGGTTAACACTCTACCTGTAGAGTTTCATGATTGCTTAAAACACAGATGATACTCATGACTGGAGGAATAATTGCAAATCTTATATTTTTGGATGAGTAACATTGATTGCTTTTTGATAGCAAAGAATGAATGGCATCTGCATGTAAATGAAGTCATATTAGATTTTTATTGATGCATGAGAGATGTATTTCCTCTAAAATGCTAAGCAATGTCCCTAAAAATAACACTAAAGGGTGAATACCTGTCTACACAGTTCAAAACAAGTCTGTCAATAAATATCAAAGATGGAGCTCAACACTAGAAAAAGATAAATATGTTCAGAATTCATGAGGTTAGAGGTTTAATCCCCACCACTGGATGATAGGCACAAAAATTAAATAAAAATACATATATTAAAATAATACTCTATCTATGAAAATGCCACATCTTACCTTTATATTTACAATGACAGTAAGAAGAAATATTTAAATAAGTGGTAGCATATATAAGTACTAAATTATATAATAATAATTCATCTTAAAATGAATAATTTGATTAATTAAGCTGCTTAGCAGCCGCTGTGGCAAAGACCCGGAAAAGAAAGAATAGTCCTCGTATTAGAGATGAAACCTTCAGCCAGCCAGAGTCCACCTCGCCTGCCACATCCCTTTTCATTCTGACGCCGTCTCCATCCCAGAAATACTGTCGGGGAAACATTCGTCAAAGTGTTTCCAGGTTCTCGCGTTAGTAAAGCATTTAACACATGTGTTAATTCCACCACCTCAGACAAAGAAGCCTTGACTTCTTCCTGTCTCCCACATCCGACATGGAATTCATCAAAACACACATTTGATCTTTAGGTTCAAAACGCATCCTCCACTGCTGGTGGGATCAAAGGGCAAAGGCATCAAAACCTGATGACCTGAATTCAGTTACCAATATCCAGGGGGGAAAAAAGAGAAAGCAGAAACTCTCAAATTGTCCTCTGATCTCCATGAACACACCATGACATACATACAAGTTGATAACAGTAATAGTAATATATGAATAAAACAAAAGTTTAAAAGCTCCACCAGCTCTGACTGGACTGCCTCAATCCAGCCTACACCTCAGGACTAGGCACCCCCGTGGTGGTTCTTCCTGCATCTGTCCCTATTCACCCCCACCCCACAGTCTGTCTGCAACATGGAGACAAAGTGATCCCTTCTAAGCATAACCAGGTGACAACAGACTCTGAAATGGCTCCCACTTCTCACAGAGAGCAGACACAACCCCCACAAAGTTCCTCGGGGTTCGTAGATGCACCTCTGTCCTGAGGCTCAGTGGTGCCTCTCAGCTACTCACCCCAGCCTCCTGGCTTCCCTGCTGCTCTTGGCCACACAAGGCCATCTCTCCCTCCAGCCTTTGCTTCCCTTCTTCCTGCTTCTGCTAAGTTCTCTGTGAGGCTCTGACCAGTCAGTTGCCTCTTCCCAGTCTTGGCTTTAACCTTGCCTTGACCACGAGCCTCTCCTTATCTCACCCATCACTGTTGCAGCTGCACCTTTCTCTTCCCTTTCCTTGCCCTCTACTCTGATCTAGAAGGTCTTTCTACTCCAGTGCCTGTCTTGGTATAGCATTAGGCATAACTCGCCTCCTCTATTTATTGTTGGCTGGCTCCACACTTTCCTCCCTCCTAGGAATCTAGGCTTTTTTAAATCTGCTTCTACGTAGCAGCATCTGTAATAGAGATGGTCATACAGGGGTTACATAAATGCTGAATGGAGAAGCTTCTACTTTTCACTGGCATGTATGCCAATATTAATCCATGTTTGTAGCATCCATGAGGACAGACTGAGAAAATAACAAAATAAACAGAAGTAAAGAAAAAGAACAAGTATATACTGCAAGAATGCTCAGAGGAACTTTTCCTGTGGAAACTATAGGACAAAGACCTCGGAAAAATTGAAGGAAATAAAAGTAATGAAAAAGATAGAATTCTCAACTCGGGTGTTAAGTGGGTCCACAGGGATGGGTAATCCAAACTCCAGCATGAATGCCCAAAGGCTACCCTAATTAACTAGATTAAACAGTACCAATATGCCCTTTGAAAAGTGAGCATCCCATGGATGTCTCTTATTCTCCATCCTCTCCCTACCCCCACCACAGATTATAATGAAGGTCCCTGCAGAATTCTCATGTTTACTACGGAAATGTGCCCAAAGCTGGAGTCTCTTTGTTATATCGAAACCTGTAGTTCTCATGGGAACACACAGCCAGTCCAGGAAAGCCAGCTGTAGTCAAATTACATACATGTACAATACTTTTCCTTTTCATTCTCATGTGCTGTGTATGCTAGGGGGGGTGGGGGAATGGAAGGAGAGAGAGACTTGGAGAATCATTACATTTCCTTTTACTTTCTATTAGGTCTTTACCTGTCTTAATGGTAAATATTTTTAAAGAAATATGGGTTTTGAAGTAATATTCAAAACCCCAGCATGAAAGCTCGTGCCATGGAAAAGGAGATGCCTGCAAGATCAACCAGCTTCACCTTCCAGAATCTCAAATTCTCCCTCTGACCCGGTCACCTTACTTCCCACCTTTCTCCATTCTGGCTTAAATTGGGAAAGCTTACTACAAGATAAAAGATCACACCTGCTCCTCCACAGACATGCCTACCTGCAGCAACTACACCCAACCTTCAATGCCTGCCTCTAATTCCAAATCCCTGAGGATGCTTCACCACTTGGCTCTTCCCTTCCTTCAAGTATTCCCTTGCCCTGGTTCCTGTTCAACAGCATCATGTATGCACTTGATCGAAGCTTCACAGCCTCGAGTCTTTTCTCATCAAGTGTCCCTGAAGTAGACTGTAAGAGAGCATGTGGAAATGCATAAGAAAGAAGGTTCCAGGAGGGTAAAGGTTTCATCAGTATTTCATCATGCCTTCAATTATATTACACTCATCCTTCAACATCAAGAAGCTAGTAAGCTTCCTTTTTAATTAAAATATATATTTATATGATCATAATCATTTTTACTCTTATCACACTGGCCCTTGGAGGGGAAGAGTCACCTCTTTTTAAACCACAAATTTATTCAACTGATTTTTTTCCCTTCAAAAGATTTAAATAAATGGGTAGACAGTTTCCCTGTACGTTTGCTGGCTTAGAAGGACGGCGGGATGAGGAACGTGGGGGCGCTGTCGATACCCAGCTGCAGCATCACGAGGGATGAGTGTTCCTCAATAGACAGGAAGAGAACACTTAGGAGTGAAAGAATCAGATTAGCAGACAGCGCTGCACTTTATTGCCAATCAAGGTGAATTAAGAAAGTCAAAGAGACACCATTGACATTTATACCATGCAGTAGGTATTAACAAGAACCGTCACGGGGAAGCTGGAGCCTATCCCAATTCTATCTATGTATCTTCTCTTCTTTAAGTCAGCAAATTGAAGCCTTGGGGCATAGCAGGAGAAAAGCAGTTGCACAGTAGTCCAAAAGCAGTGCCAGGTAGCTTAGAATAAATTCCCTGACAAAGCTGCCTATTGAAAGAGCCATTCAGCATCTACTCTCTGAAAGGCTCAGCAGAAAAAGGAGAAAGTGCTGAAAATGTTCTAGTAAAACTACAGTCACCATGGAACCAAAGAACTGGAAGCTGCAAGATGCCTCTTTCGTCAACATCCACCTCCATATATGTCATCAAACATCAGGATCCACAAATAACTATGACACTCAGGCGACCTGTTGCCCAGCGGCCTTTGTATGCATCCTACAGATGTAACAGAGACGAAAGGAGTGAGGGTTTCCATTCCTATGACAATCAAAGGAAAAAAAGAATCTAGGAGCTACAAAATGTTGACCACAAAGGACCCAGAAACAATCCGATCCAGGTTCCAAATCATACAATGCAAAACAGTGAAACAAGTTAAATAATATATTATATATTAATACATGGGGAAAGTTGTTTTAATTTACTTCCTTCACTCAATAACTATGTGTTGAGTACTCCTACTGCCTCCGACATTAGAGTATGACCTGAAGAATAACGTATAAATAGAACATAATCCTGTGCATGTATGCCCATGTGTTTGTAGTATAAATGGCTACCATTATGAGTTGGATCTGAAATGCTCTCCGCAAGCTCCTGTGTTTGACCATCTGAGCGCCAATGGGTGGCAATATTTGAGGAAGGCTGTATGACTGTCTGGTGGTGGGGAGTCACCAAAGACAAGCCTTTGAGGGTTATATCTCAACCCTACTTAGGGTTGTATGCATTGAGTGAATGTGTATTGTTGACATGGTCACAGCCACATCAAGGACCCCAAAACCTCATCCCCACAACAATAACACTCAGATGAATGCTAAAGCCTCCCTTGGGTCTGAGTGCAAATGTTGAAATGCCTACAAATAAAATGTTTGTAATGTTTGTAAATAAAATTAAGCTTAATCACCCCAATGCTTAATGCCTAATGACTGCCACCCCTACAGAGCCTACAAAGACCACTTGTATTGAGGTTAGCTAAGCCTGTCTCCTTGTTCATTTGTATATAATAGTCCTGCCTCTTTGTTTGTCTGTATATAATAATACACATCCTTGTTCAATTATATGTAATAATCCTGCCTCCCTATACTTATAATAAACACTCTGAGCTTCTGGGGTGCTACAGCTTCTTACTCTGAGAGCCCATACTACCCCATCCCAGCATTTCTATGTCTGTGTATAAGTTGGTTCATCATTCCCTCCTGACCCCTAGTCTGGGTTCTGCTACCTGAGCCATGCAGAGCACAGCTCATGGTCCCATTCTCTGACCGCTTCCACATCCACTGAGATTTGAGGAGCTGCCACCTGCTGTCACCGACTTGGCCCACTTCAGCCTCCATACCTTCCCACTATGATGGACCGTATCCCCATAAACCTCTCTTCCTCCAAGTTCCTCCTGTGAGGTATTTGCTCAGAGCAACATAAACGTAGTTAGTAGTGTTACTAACGTTTGATGAGGTTATGTTAACAACAATTGAGAACTACAGCCAAATGAGAAAAGGGGAAGAATTCTGAGTAGGGGAATGTCAGTAGTGTTGCCACTGTGCGGCTGCTTTTCTTGCTGCAAAATTTATTTTTATTTTTATTATTATAAAATTGCTGCTAGTAAATCCTCTCCACTTCATCTTAGTCAAAAAATCAAGAGTGGTAGAAGACAGTTTTCTGTCTGTCCTCTTTAAATATTCCTTCCTACCCGACACTTACACACCAGTATGTTCACAGCAATGAATCTCTATAGATTCTGTGAATATTGAAGTTCAAAATTATTACATTTCTAGATCACCTAGAATCCTGAATAAAAACCTAATTATACTCTTCTATCTGAACAACTAAGCCTCTTAAGCCACAATAATGAACCACTACCATGTATTATGTAGAGAGATGATCATTAAATAAAATTGCTCTAATGAGATCTTTCTAATCCATCCATGCTTTATAGAATTCATTATATAACAGTCACAGAAGACTCTAAACAGTTTTCAAGGAAAAATTATTTGTAGCCTAAAATGAAACAAATACCACGTATACAATATCTTTATGAGAGAGGCGGGAGAGAAGGGAGGAGGGTGGGAAAGACAGGTACGTCAAGAAAGAGAAATGGGAGATGTCCTGGCTGGTCTCAAACATAATCTTTCTGCCTTGGTTTTCCAAGTGACTGAAAGTGGAGGTGTGCACCACCACATCTGACTTCAGGGGAATAATTAGAAAGTAATTCCAGCAAAAAGATTTCTTATGCCTACGAATATGGTTTATGTTTCAGAAAATGCTATATCATACCAACGAAAATAATTTAACACTGAGAAGTTTTATTTGTTAAAGGTTGCATTTACAGTATAAAATTTCACTATCCCTTTTAGTGGTTTCCATGACCTTAATACATTGTTTATTTATTCGTGTGAGTTGGGGGAAGGCACCATGACCTGTGCCTGTGAGGGTCGGAGAGAGCATGTCAGACATGCTTCTCTTTCCACCACCTAGGTCCCAGGGCCCAAACACAGGCCGCCACTCTGGGCCACAAGCACCTTTACCCACTGAGACAGCTCACTGCCACCAGCCCTTGTCTTTTTTATTTTCTAATCTCACTTCTCAGCGGTGCTAAACTCAAATTTTCATCAACAGATTCACATATTCATATAAAACATGTTTCACCTGAATACTCAATAAAGAAACGACTCTTTATGTGTATGTCGGCAAATTGAAACAAAAGAGAGTTATAAAGAGGTTGAAAGGCCTGCGTTTCTCCAGTGTGGACTCTCAGTACTCAGCTACCACGCCAAACTGGCACAGACTTCCACAGCTGCCAATATTCCCAACCTACATTGAGTGCAATCATTTGCATCATGTGAATGCCAAATCAAAGGAAGAAGAGGTGATTGAAAACATATTCAGAAACCCTTACGTGATTCCTTTGCTGTTTTGGGGGAAAGGCATTCCAATATACTCAAATGCTGAAAATATTTGCATTTCTGCTGTTTTATAGAAACAGCTTTTTAAAAATGCAAGGGAAGATGGTCAAACAAAAATTCAGCCTCCAGGTCTGTCTAATATGAGTCAAACGCTGGCCTTGTCAGAGCATACGTGCAAATTGGGCTTCACAGATTGCAAATGGAGAGAAAAGAACTAAGTGAAAGGGGAGTTGTTTTGTGAAAGGGGATGTTTTACCTCAGCATCATGCACTTCACAGGTGACCGGAGAGCTTGAGGAGACGGCTCAGTCAGTACAGCGCTCCTCACACAAGCACAAGGACCAAGTTTAATCCCTGGAACCTATGTTGAAAAACCGAGTGTGGTGTCACGTGTTTGTAATCTCAGGACTGGGGGGAGACAGGTGAATATTTAGGCTTGCTGTCCAGCCAGCTAGTCTATCCTAATGCATAACCATCAGGCCACAAGGGACCCTGTCTCAGAACCAAAATGAACGACCCCTGGGGAACAACAGCAAAGGTGACCTCTGTCCTCCACGTGTGTAAAGGAATGCATGAACATCCATACACATGTATGCTCTCTCACACACAAACACACATGAAAGGGTAACTCGCCTAGGTTAAGACGCGAACTTCACCTGACTTAGCACTACTTTCCGTGGTGCTCCTGGCACCCAATCACGATCACCACATGTTCTTCTTGTTCCCTCTTAATGGGCGGTACAGCAGAGTGTTTATGAGTAAGGTTTTTACTGGCATCAGATGAGGGCAAGATCGCAACTTTAGGTATATTAACCCCAATTTCTAAACTCCAGGTTCTGAGTTCTCGATATTTTATCGGGTAAAATAGAGCATTATGTTAAATGTTTGCAATTATTTCTTACTGACAGAATTTGTTTCAGGATCATTGGGGTAGGTAGAATAATGGGCCCGCATCTCCAGAGAAGTCCACTTCTGAATGTATAGAACCTATACATAAGTCACTTCAAACGGCAAAAAGAAGTATAGTTTAAAGATAGAATTACAATTGCTAATTCGTTGACCTTAAAATGTGGAGAGTGCCTTAGATTTTCTGATTGGGCTTGATGTAATCAGAAGGGTACTTAAAAGTAGAAGGCCAGACAGCCAAAATCAGAAGAAGTTGTGATTATGAACAAGTCGCATAAAAATTCAAGGTCCCTGGCTCCAAAAAATCAAGTAGGGAGAACCAAGGAATGCAGGCAGCAGCTAGAAGCTGGCAGTGGCCAGGCGAAGTCACCCTTAGGGTATCTGGAGAGCACTAAAGCCTACTGAGCCCCTGACTTCAGCTGTGAGTCCCACGGGACTTCTAACCTCCAGACACAGGGCCACAGTGCAGGCTGTTATCAGTCAATAAGCTTCTGCCAGCTGTTGCAGAAGTAACAAAAAACAATACTGTGACCCATCTGGCCAGAGTTCTGCCAGAGTCAGGAGGCAATGAGATTTACATGGGACACAATCCTGTGGGTACCATTTCCTAACACTGAAATATGTTATTATCTGTAACACAGGCTGAAGTCAGAATTCTGAGCCCTGAAACTTCCATCATGAACTATGAGGTCCACATCCGCAGGGACCTGCATGGCACACAGTGTTGTCTGGCGGCACCACTGTGTGTATCCAGGCATAGCCATCGGGATGCAGGAGGAGGTCGTGGCTCTGACTCTGAGCAGGATCATCACGGCACCTCCCGAGAGCAAGTATCTATGTGGACCTGCAGCTCTATGCTGGCCTCACTGTCCAGCTGCCATTAGATGTGGATCAGTAGGCAGGAGGACCACAATTCCAGCCCTCCGTTATGCACTGCAAACACTTCTCTCCAGACTGTACCAGACAACGCAGGTGACCCCATCTCTGGAATCCATCACTAGGCAGGTGGTATCATCAGAGGCTTACAACGACGGCACCACTTGGATGGATACGTACATGACTCAGGTGTTGAAGGCCCCGAACATTTGATGAAATCTAACTTATGCAGAGAGGCGGGGAGACAAAAGACGTTGGCAAACAAAACTTTGTTTTATTTTTTATTTTTAGATTTGGCATGCGTTTTCTTCATTTGATTTGTCACTTATGGACTCGGGATTTAAAAAGTGACAGCAATCGGATGGAGTAAGCATCTCCAAAGTTTTGCAGTGTGGCTGAGGACTTCACGCATTGTTTTTCTTTATTTGTTTTGTTTTAAATAGTCATTCCAAATACCCATGAAAGACATGGCTATAGGAAGTCCCTTTTACTCCCAAAAGCCGCTACCACCAGCTCTCTTGAAAGGATAGTCTAGTCTATACCCGGAGTCCATCCAGCATTGTTTTGTGTAAAATTTTGTTTAATATTATTACCTAATACATTTTTAGTTTTGCTTTTATTTTGCATGGTCAGCCATTATGGCCTCCCTTTTCTGACCCACCAGCTGCAGATGTATGAAAGTTTTAGTCCCCCCCCCCCCCGGCAGTGAACTGAGGTTCAGAAGCAGCCAGAGCTTGCCTGTTCACTGACTCGAGACCAGTTCAATAAAAGTCCACACATTACAAAACAAAAACCAACAACAAAAAAAAAAAAAACGTGTTTCCTAAATAGATTTGAAAACACTCCTGCCTTTCCTAAGAGTCTAAGCCTGAGTGTGTCTATCTTGGCAACACACTATCTGCTTTAAGGAAAAACAAAAAGCAAAACCACCATATGTGGTCACCATGCAGGGTCACCATGTAGGACTGCCAATAAATCCCAGTACTTGAGTTTGAGGCTAGTCTAGAGTACTAGTAAGAGTCTATCTCAACAACAACAACAACAAAGATTAAAATTTGTTGGTTCAAAGTAAGATATTAAAAAAACAGCTAGTAACAGAAAATATTTATGGACCTAAAAATATATTTAAGGAATCCTAAAATGCAGTTCTGTGTAAACTCTCTCCCCAGATCTTCATCTTTTTAGCACGACAAATCTTTGATGAGCAGAAGCCAAATTTTTCGCCTCACTAGGATATACTAGAAAACAATGTCACCTATAATCCTATTTCTAGGAGTTTGGGCAACTATAGCCTAAGTCTACTGTTTGTTTCTTACAGTGGGCTTTCATTTATATATTAACAAATAAAGCTTGCCTGAAGATCAGAATGCAAAACAGCCACACTAGTCAGCCATACAGATCAGGCAGGGGTAGCACACACCTTTAATCCCAGCAGCCACAAGAGTTGGTCATACAGGTCAGGCAGTGGTGGTGCACCCCTTTAACCCCAGCACTAGAGAGGACTGACTATAAGGTGGGGTGAGGCAGGAACTCTCTCTCTTGAGTCTGAAGATTTCATAGAGGTCAGACCTCTCTAGTGGCTTGGCTGCTTTGCTTTTCTGGCCTTCAGGTTGAGCCCCTCTATCTGTCTCTGGGTTTTTACTATTCACACTACTGTTTCCACTTCCTAACCTAACCTGCAAAGACTGATTCTGTCGACCACTGTGGTAGCAGTGAGCAGTAAATGATTGCTCCCTCTTTTCTCCCCCAGGGTTGGATACGTAGGTTGCAATTTTGAGCCTTCATATTGGTTAACAGTTAACTATAAATAACATAGCAAACACATATTTCTCATTACATTGATTTTCCACAGGAGTTCTTGAACATGTTTTTGCGACATAAGCATTTTAGTACCTAAGCATGTTTTCCGCTCCTGGTTGATGGCTTTGAAAAGATGAAAATCAATACACACAACCGGAACAAGTATGGAAATTTGTTCCAATATCGAATTAAACATTTCCCTTTTCACAAGTCCTATTACATGAACCTGAGGAGCATACTTCAAAATGATTGCTAGTAGATTATAGACAGATTCTCTTGTTTATCCTGATTCTACCTAACAAGCATTTATTTTGCAAGTTAGTGGCAAATATTATAAAGATATAAAAGAGGAAATGTTTGTGCTTATAGAAAGTTGCAGGGAGATCTAGAAGTAATCCGTAAGTCAGAAGTGCTGACTTGAACATTTTCTTCAAGCCATTGCCATATTAGTTATTGGGGTGCATTGACTTATGCAACAAATATTTCAGTACCAGCTATGGATTGGATAATTTAGAAGTCACTGAACAATGATCAGTGATCCGAAATGAATGCGATGCTGTGGAGCCTGCAAGCTTCTCTAAGACTATAACAGACAAGCTAGTCTTGAGTCAAGACAGACTTCAGAATATGACAGCTGTGGTGGAGTTTAAATGAAATGAATATTGGATTATGTAGAGAAAGGTGAGAGATGGGGCATATGATGGGTGCCGTCCTGGGTAGGACAAATGACATGCCTTAACCTTTGCAATTGCCAACTAGACAAATATAAAGAAATCCAGAACAGAGAAAAATGCAAATTGCATGGTTTCTCTTTTTGACTTGTTAAATAGGCGACTTTATTACGAGAAGACAAGATGGGTATTTACCTCAAACCAGCCACAAAAACAAAGCACACAGACTTACTCATACAATATTTTGGCTTAAAAAATATTTAATACACCAATGCTAAACCTGATGTTCAGGGGTAAAATACAAAATACAAAAAAAAAAGTTAGAATATTTTCTTTAACATAAATTTTATAAGAAAATCATAGTAGCGTATCCCTTTGTGTGTGAGGTTTGGGTTACACCATTCTAAAGCCCTTGAGACATGTACTTATACAGGATGTAAGGCATCTCACTGATGGAGCCATTCTCTGTCTACTATGAACCTCTTACAACTGCTCTTCATCCCTCTCCTTAAACACAAAACGCTCTTGTAAACTTGGTTTCTGCCTGGTCCATTTCCAAAACAGCATTTTTCCACAGTACTTTGAACATATCAATGGCATTAGCTAAATGGATTGTGTGTGCATGTTTGAGCCTGCAATGCATTCATGAATGATGGGTGTAAGGTCGGGGACAGAGGCAGGCATGTGGAGCCCAGAGGTTCCCTCAGACATCTTCCTCAATCACTTTGTGCTTTATATTTGAAAACATCTCTCACTGAACCTTGAACAGTAGAACTAGGCTGACTGTTCAGCAAGGCTGGGGACCTTCTTGTCCCTTCCTCCCTGGTGCTGAGATTACAGGTATCCACTGCCAGGCCTGGGTTTTTCCACGTGTGTTGGGGAATTCGGGTTCTCATACTTTCACGGTGGAATTGATCCTCTCACTTGTGAGCTTGGTGAGGTTCAGGCTCATCTGAGAGATGAGCCTCTAGGTGTGCATGTGAGGACACAGCTGAACTGGATTCGCTGTGGTGGGAAGACCACTGTGCTTTCTGCTTCTCTCAGACCTGGAATCATGAACGGTAGGGAATTCTGAAAGTAAACTGGTGCCAGCATCCATTGCTCTCTCCTCCTTGACCATGGGTTCAGTGTAACCACCTGCCTCAAACTCCCGACACACTGACTTCCCCTCGACTGTAGCGGACCATACCCTCGAGCTTCCAGTCAAAGTGAGCACTTTCTCCTTTAGTTATCAAAATATTTTTTACCACAGCAGTAAGATAACAGAATAAGACATGCAAACGCTTTGCTGAATTAATTCCCCAAGCCCCTCAATTTTTTTAATTGGAAGGAATAAAAGCAGACATCATAGAAAGCACCATTTCAGAAGCTCTTTTAGCTATTCAAATCCATAGCACGGATGAAATAATGGAGAAATACAATTCTTTCCTGCCGTCACAAACAAAAATCCATGATAAGCGCTGGCCTTGAAACATCTATGCTAGAAGGGCTAGTAACACATCCAAGGGAGATTTTCGCCCAGCATACATGTGATTGGCCCTCTTTGAATCTGTGTGCTATGAAGGGGAACACCAAATGAGGTCTAGGGAATGTCCATTCGGCTGTGGAAACTAGAAAAGACTAAGCCTCGTTAAGACGGAATGCTTCATGTGACTGCTAAGTCCACATACTCTAAAAGCCTGCCCTTCCCTAAAACAGGCATGTGGGGTTTACCAGAAGAGGCATCTGTAAAACTACTTTAAGCAGCTAACTTACTCCAGCACTCTGGGGCTTGAATCACATCCAAGGTAGATCCCTTAACATCTGTCATGTCATACGAAGAGAAAAGGCAGCAGGTCTCATACCCAATACAAGCAATGACCTACTAAGAGAACTAACAGTCGTGTGTGCGGCAGATGAAATAATTCTGACTATTTCCAGTCCTCTCTTCTGTGTCCTGTGACAGAGAAGTGAGTGTGTGAAGTAGGGGAACTTGAATCAGTGCGAAAGAACTATCCAACTTCTATGGCAACTACCCGGGGAAGGGCTCATGTGGACATACGCCCAGGAATATGGGCAATTCAAGTCTCTGCATCTGAAATCAAAACAGAAGGAAGATATAGCAACATTGCTTCACACCACAAAGGACTTCACAACTATTAAAAATTAGTACAGAAGAAAACTTAGTAACTGTCCACTGTGTAAACTAAGAAGGAAGGTGGTCAAGTCTTCCACAGCCGTGATTTTTGTCCTAAAGGACTTTAATCAGCAAACATTCAATTTGCTCTCCTGAGAAATGTTTTTACTGATGGTCTCTACTGCTGTCACTTTAAAATCGCTGTGTTCTTTTTGTAATAAGAGGTATTTAAATGTAAGGATCTAACACAGGCAACAAGAGGAGAAACTCACCCCCCCCAAGAAGCCGAGTGAGTAAATTTTGCAAACTCATAGTCACCCCTTGTGAGAGCAGAGTAATTTAACTGAAGAGGATGCTGGTTGAAGGGAGATCGATATGTAATTTTAGTTAGATTGCATCCCTATTGTCCTTTGGGCCCATGCCAAAGAAACACTCTACCTAGCCTGGGACAGTGGTTCAAACCGGGAACATTACTTTGAGCTTGGGAGGGAACATGAAGCCAGGTACCATCAGTAACCTGAGCCATCCTGGGATTTCATTAGAGCATCAATCATGAAGGGATGAGATGCAGCTGCAGTGGCTGTGACATCATTTCACCCTCTCCAAGGGTCCTGGGCAGCTTCGTTGATACGCTTAGGGCGCAACCCCTCATTTTCCGTGATGGCTTTTATCATAGGCCTCAAAGCAAACTTGACTTAAATCAATTCTACATTATACAAGATGCCATGATTTTGAAAAAGAAAATTTAATATGGGCTGATACTGCTACCACAGAAAATACAACTTCAGGGAACTGCCAAGGCGACTGTCTACTAAAGGAAAGCAGCTCCCGGAAATTAGGAGCCATTGTCCAAATACAAATACTGTACTTGAAGACTGACACGGGAGACGAGGAAAAGATCGTCCAAATCAGTTTATTGTCACCAGTTCAACCCTAAATTTCATTTTATTTTGAAACACTTATCTTTTATTTTGCACACCATTTCAAGGCAACAGCCTTACACTTTGGAAAAGTCCTCAGATTTCTATGAAAGAAAAACATTATTCAAAAATTAGTGTCTTCAAGGCCACGGATCACATTCCTAGAAGGTATGCATGTCTTTCTGTCTGTGTGTATATATATGTGACTGTCTTGTGTAGTGTTTGTGTTGGTGAACGTTCGAGAAAATTAGCCACACAACTGACTCACTGATGGCTGAAGCTGACCTAAGGTGGTGCCGTTTTCTTGACATGCAGACTTGAAGAAATTAAGCTTACTGCAATCCAGCCATAATGCTTGGTATTTTTGTTTTGTTTTGTTTTAATTGTAGGCTACTGATGACATGATTCCTCCAGGGACATGGAGACTGACGGCTGAACAAAGCAGGAAGAGAGGCCAGCCATGTGTGTGAGATCCGTGACGGGACTGACACACAATCAACTCCGAAAGAGACGCGGAGGACAACAGAGCCAGTCAGACCAAGTTCTAATTAAATCGGTCTTACTACCGCCCGCTTTGTGGTTATTTTCAGCTTTATTTTCTATTTCATTTTTAATTTAAAATATCGCAGCACATACAAACAAATAGAGTTATCCTTCATAATCAAGAGAACAGTATGTGTGACCATATTACATTCCTTGTTTGTACTAGCAGGTATTAGGGTTGAATTTCTCTTTTTATTTTATGTGCATAACTCTTTTTTGGCTGCATACATGTCCATCTACCATATTCCTGCAATTTATGAGGAAGGCAGAGAAAAGCTTTGGATCTCTGGAGCTGGGGTTACAGATTGTTGGGAGCTCCCATGTAGGTGCTGGGAATTGAACCCAGGAATCAAACAACCAGTGCTCTTAATCACTGAGCCATCTCTTCAGCCCTAGGATCAAATTCAACCACACACAAAAACATATGTGTTTCAGTGGTCCACACTTCTGTGCTTGTTTTAACAATATGCAAGTTTCCATGTTGTCTGGGTGTGGCTGTGTAGTACACACTCATGACAGCTAGTCCTAATTTCTACTGTAAGACATAGATTACTTACAAAACAAGCCGAAGAATGATTTACCTTGTAAAACCAACTGTACATATACAAAATAAATATAACCTTTTCAGAAGGCCCACAGAATAAACATAAACCAGGAAAACTAAAATGATTAAAGTTATTTTACGAAGCAGAAATTTTTGTTTCTGAAAGTGATGTTGTGTTCATTTTCCAAATAGATGCAACTCATTGTCATATTTTTATATAATCAACCAGAGGAAGCAGGAGCTGGTTTTATATGATATTTAATGATGTATATAGAATTCAAATTACAAAATAACAGAATTGATAACCTAAGAAATACTGCAAAGTGCCTCATACATGCGGTTCATTTTGTTTTTTCTGACTAGGGCCATTTAATTTGACTAATCTAATTAATTTGTACCAAAATATGTCAGCTCTGTTGCATTAAATCTTGTATTAAAATAATTTGACTGCTTGCCAGAGGATATCTTTCTCTAGAATTGCATTTGTGGAATAAATACATAATGCCTGCTACACATGCTCACCATTCTGATGGGCATTTACTTTCTATCTATCCAGTTTGAAGATCATAACAATTTCCATATTCAAAAAAATACATGTTATACATTTCATGAGTACTACAAAGTCAAGTTAAACTCTGTGTGTGTGTGTGTGTGTGTGGAGAGAGAGAGAGAGAGAGAGAGAGAGAGAGAGAGAGAGCGAGAGAGAGAGAGAGAGAGAGAAGCTTTGCACAATAGGCCAGTGAGAAAGCGAGCCAGAGTTAGACTTGGTGAATAAGAAGTAGTAGTTGTAATTTCTTTCCAGAAACTTTATTGAAAACATAGAATGATTGGTTTCAGTTTAGCAATGACGAGAAAGAACACTGATGATGTAAAGAGCTTCCTGGTGTCTATGAGAGTTCGAACCCAACCACTGGATCTCCTGTCCTCTCCATATTAACACTCAAGATTAATGGGATGGTCCATTAGATTTTCAGTTCTATCAGTAACACAAGCATAAGCTTGGGTAAAAATGTAAAGAAATCAGAAGGTCTGGAGAGCACAAGAGAGATTCCTTGAACTTTGCCTTTTGCTTTAATGAATCTCTGTCTGCTCAAAATTGCGTACATGTGATACAGAGCATGTTCTTTCAACTGGCTTGCATTATCTACTAAGACTTAGCCAGACCACACCACACAGCATCTGTGTAGGCATACTTCTATTTGTAGGCTCATTGTAAATTATGCATTTATTATATAGTTATTAAAAAATCGCCGGGCGGTAGTGGTGCATGCCTTTAATCCCAGTACTCGGGAAGCAGAGGCAGGCGGATCTCTGGGAGTTCGAGGCCAGCCTGGTCTACAAGAGCTAGTTCTGGGACAGGCACCAAAGCTACAGAGAAACCCTGTCTTGAAAAACCAAAAAAAAAAAAAAATCACTTGTAAGCCATAGTCCACAGGTATTATCTCATGTCATAGTTTTGGAATTATATGCCAATGACAAATACAACATCAATTTTAACTACTTTTAAAACATACAACTCTTTTCCAAACACACTCAGAATTTACTTTTATTTAATGGTAGCTAAGCACAGAGATTCACTTCCATGGCACCGTCCCCTGACGTAAACTGGCCTGGAAGGTAAAATTACAAGAGGATCTCAGAGGTCTGCTACAGCTTATCAATCAATCAGTCATCTTCTGAGAATGTCTAGATCTGCTACAGCTCATCAATCAATCAGTCATCTTCTGAGAATGTCGTCAGAAGATGGCGTCAGAATGCTCTCTGGTAACTTCATATGGGAAGTTGGTAAGCGCTGATGAACGAGGCTATTGAAGTATTAAAAGTCTCGGGAGAGAGAGCCTCAAACTCAGAAGGAAAACAGCCTTTAAACACTGTTTTTTATGTAAGAATATAATAATACTGGAGAAAAACAAAGCTCAGTGTTTAATCTCCCACACCTAAGATCAAAGGCCTCGAATAAACTTAAAGGAGAAAGAAGAACCCATTCTGCATGCTCTGTTATCCCCCCATGGAATTCCCTCACTCTCATTTCGTGAAGGACCCACGAAGAAGGACCTCCCTAACCTTGGAAACAGCGACTTAATAGATTTCTGTTAATAGATTGTGTCTCTTTTTAATTATTACAGTATTTGCATACAGCAGTCATTCAACCACTTGGATCCTTTTTTCTGGGTTGGATTATCAAAACTACACATTATTTAATAAAATAAATAAGCTGTTAAGTGAATGATAAGTCTAAAACTCCAGAAGAGCAGAGATTTTGCTTCAGCGACTGACTATAAATCACACACATAAGCATTCATAAGAACAGTCATTTCCATCTTCCTGCTGAGGGATATATGATGACAAAAGGATGTATGGGGGACGATAAAACTTAAGACTCATACGTTCTTCACTCCTGTCTTTCACTTCCTTCCAATCTGGCCCGAAAACTCTGGCAATGACTTTGAAAGATTTCGAGAAAACTGCAAGAATCCGGCATCTTTGTGAAACCCTGACATGCCCTTGGTCATTAATCCCCAGGCCTGTGCTGGCTTCTGAGCATGACGGCCTGAGTTAGCTCTCCAGCACGAGATCCGAGCTGTGCTACACGACCACTGGAGGACCCAGCTACCTCACCTAGGCAGGGCAGGCAACAGAAACCCACTCTGGCTATTGGAACGTCGGCGATCTAATGAACCACAACAGCACTGCCTATAACAGTGAGTCAGGACTCCGGAAATGCTGCTTCTGCTCTCAATGCCCACCGGCACCGGCAATGCCTGAACTACTACGGATCAGGGCAATGCACACCCTACAAGATAAAACTTCACATGCTGATAGATGGGCTCTTCCGACTTTGCCTCCCCTTAGTATCAACTGTGCCATTTCAACCCCGAGCCTCTGCAGTCCACTGTACTGCAGCCATCATGTGTCCATGGCCACCAACGCTCTTTCTGCTCTTGTCCTTACTGGAAGTGCTTTCTCAGGGGAGACTGAAGCATTGTTTATTTCCTGGGACTGAACCTTAGCAGAGCTCTTGTTAATTACCCCTCAGTTGTGGCAGGAATTTTGTACTCCCTTCACATCCTTAAATGATGGCCACTGTCCTGTTCCAAATAAACTAATGACTTGAACTTTGACTCTGAGTAATGTTGCTGTCAAGAATCTCTTCTGGTGATCGCAAATTGGGTTCCACGGTTGCCATGGTAGATAATGGCTTTCCAGAACAATATATAATTTTAGCGACAATTAGAGAAGTATACTGTTGAAATCTCAGAATTTTTATTATGAAAGTATGCTATTGAAATTTATAAGAAGTCAGTGTATGGACACCTGAAAATTGTTTCAAAATTCCATATATAAGCCAATATTTGAAACTCAAGGTGCATCTTCCCATGTTGGTTCTACATTGTATTTAATACTGTTGTTATACATACATGTGTAAGACACATGTTTGACAGTGCACTATAGTTATGCAAGCTGTTAACATTGTAAATGGTAAATGAAGGAAGCACAGAACTTCCCATGCATTTCTTTGCAAATTTCTATGAATATAAAATAATTTCATAATAACAAGAGATGCTAACTCCAGAAGATAGTCAAAATCATTGGAAATTGAATGCAATTATTCATGAAAAAGAAAGCAGGAAGAGAACCCATTAAAGACTTCATCGTTTTTCAGATACATATTATTATATAAATTGTGTAACATATACAGTATTGTTAGTTTCACTATATATTCTATAATTGCTCAACATAGACGAGAGATTAACCTTATTCTGGAAAGCACCAAATCTGGAGGAGGTTAAAAACCAAGTGTAGATGTTGGGAAGAGGCAGCTCGGTGTGCAGGAGGCTTTGTAAGAGTTCTCTGATGAAAGTGGAGCCTTCGCATAATAAGCTTGCATTGGGTATGCTCAATCAAACTCGAATGTCTAATTTTCAGAAACACTGTTGGAGTGATTTCAGAAGAAGGAACAGTAAATGGAGTTTTAAAGTATTTTGCAAAGAAAAATCCTTCAGCTATCTTCTTCTCTGACTGTAAGAGTTTATTTATACAGAGTCTGCCCACCTCATACCTATCAGCCCAGATTTGGAGGAATTTTCCATCATGGGAACAATAGCAAGGGACAAAGAGCTGTCTTCCTGAATTATCTGTGAAATTATCACAGAGTGACATACTTGTGTTGAAGTGATGGAAGACACGTAGCAAAGTATGTTCCAAAACAGAGCTGTTCACTCGGCACAAGTATGATAGCGTTTAGAAGAAAACATTATATCGCATAATCTTTTTAGACTCACATAAAGAATTTTGAAACAATTTCCAGGTGTGCAAACTTTGGCTTCTTATCAATTTCAATAGCAAGGTCCTCAGAGTCTAAACAGTGCAAAAACTACCAAGGTGTTGGAAAACCATTTTCTGTTGTAGAGTGTCAAACATGGAATTGATCACAGACTGTTTAGGACAGAATGGATCATGACGTCTCTCTAATGCCAACTGTAATTTACAGACCAGGGCTTTTCTCCAATGTCTTGTTTAATCCAAACAATACACACCTTATAGCAGTTATACTGCAAAGAACAAACCACCTTGTGTCACTCAGTGTCCAGAGTAGCTAAAGCCAGGCGGTGGTGGAGCAAGCCTTTAATCCCAGCACTTGGGAGGCAGAGGCAAGCAGATATATGTGATTTGGAGGCCAACCTGGTCTACATAGTGAGTTCAAGGCCAACCTGGTCTAAAAGTGCCAGGACAGTCATGGCTATTACACAGAGAAGCCCCATCTCTGAAGACAAAAACAAACAAAGCAAAACAGAGTAGTTAGAAATACAAAACCAGACAAGGAACATGCATTAATGGCATGAGCTACCACCTTGAGGAATGCTTCTGAAGGGATGACTGAAACATAGTCATCATTTTAGTTCACTGAGGTTTTCTTTAAGCTTTTCAAAGACACATGGAGTCCAAAATGACCAAGTGTTTTCAGCGTGCGCCCTTGGTGCAAGGATCAGCCTTGCAGAAAAACAGCGTCTTGTAACGAACTATCTGCAAGCAAGATCCAGGAGAAAAGGGTGTAGCCAGGGAAAGAGAAGAAAGGACAAAGTCTCCAGCCCTAAGTGCTGAGAAGCAGCAGAGGTAGTGGACCTACAGGTTCCAGGAGAGTTCTTAGGGCAGCCTCCCAAACACCAGGTACTGTGGCAACAAACTAAGTTCTGTCGTGTCGCTAAGAACGGTACTGCAAGTTAACCAATAGCCTTAAATACTAGTGCATTTAAATCTTACCCAGTCCCAGAAACACATAACAGTATTGACATAATTATAATTAAATGACTGTGGAATTTACCTGTATCTCCATCTCATGGTGATGCCGAGGCTCCCTTTGTTTCCAGTACACTTCTTAAATTATTATATGCTCAGCATCCCCTTCGTATGACATAATGTGAAATCCCTCATTCTGTAAAAGCCTCCAGTGTTGGGACCATTTGGAGTCCTGGCTTCCAGCTGCTCTTCCCTGCTGGAGATCTTTACTTTCCTTCTGATTTAAGTTACTAAAAGCTGTGTCAAAGTTGTTTACCAGCTCTGCTTCACGAGCCCGTGTTGCCTTGGCCTTGAGGATCAGAGGATAAGGTTTTCACCTGTTGGCCTACCTGGCTCTGTTGGGTATACAAGCCTCTGTGGGGCTATTGAATAAAGGGCTTCTTACCAGGGACTAGAAGTCCGTGTCCCTGTCTCTCTCTGTCTGTGTGTGTTTGTGTGTTTCAACCCCCAGCCCCTTGCCCGAAGCTTGGGAACTGTACGGTAGCACACAGAGCACAGACAGGCATTGTGCATGCACTCCAATCCGTTCTAATCTTGCCATTTGTCAAGACAACTTCCAAAGGTGAGAAAAGCTGTGATATCTTCAGACATCTCCTAGTGTCCCCCAGATCTCCTCCAGCTTAATACTCTGAGTTATTCCAGAAGAACCCAACAGCACCACATCATTTTAAACACCAAAAAGCTCAGAATTTGATAAGTCTCTTGAGAGAAAGACAGAGAGAGAGAGAGACAGAGAATAAATGTGTCTGGATAGTAGATGTCTTTAAAATACTTGTGATTGTGATTGGTGACTTTAAGTTTGCCCAGCAATAAACTAAAACTTCTGCAGTTCTTGACATCCCCTTCCTAACCTGCACAGAGCCGATAAAACCGTCTCGTTGGCAATGCTACCTTAGATGTGGAGGTTAATCCATCATACCATTATGCCTCCAGTCAATAAGATGACCCAGCTAACTCTGCTCTTTATTACTCTTTGTGTACTAATAAATCACCTTGACTTGTACAAAGAAACGGGAGAAAGTAAGACAGGTCCTATGCACGCACGTATTCAATAGTGAAACAAAAGAAGAAGCCAATTCATCCGGGAAAGCTGATGAGCAGTGGATCGATAGAAGGACCAAAGGAGAGGAAAGCCTGAGATAGAACACTGATAGTGAAGTGGATGGAAGCGAGAAAGGATTTTAGACACAGATGCGCTGACTTGCCCCAGACCGGAGCCATTCAGAGACTGGAGGAGGAAAAGCGAGTAGACTGAGTTTAAGGGAGTTACCAGTTCAAGTCAACTCTTCGTGATTGAAACAATAAGAACTCTGATATTTTCCCGCCTCTGGCTAAATTCCTGTCATTTTTACATCCCTGTCTAACTTTGGATGTGTCTACTCCCTAAGGTTTAGGTCCCTATTTTCCCTTTAATAGGAGAGAATCCTCTCTTACAACCAGACCCCTATCGCAAGTATTTTTTAATATATATTTTATTAAGAACTTACAAATACAATCTTTTCTCATTTTACATCGCTATCCCCATTCCCACTCCTCCTGCTCCACCCTCACACCACCACCACCCCCACTTCTCAGAGAGTGTAAGACATATATGATAAACAGATTCTGCATATAGTTTCTTTTACTGACAAGCTCATTTTTATGACCCAAATGAGGCTTATGGATACAGGGTCACTAGTGCTCTAAGTGGATTTAGCAGAGGACCTTGAGGTTGGAAACAGTTAAGTTCCTGGTGTGAATGGCAAACTTGAGTTCTAGAAGCCAGGTTTGTTATTTCTAATGCATGGCAAAAGCTGATCAGCAAGTGGTCAATAAGTAGACCTGGGATGCCATGAGAATCTACCCAGAACGTCACCATAACAGCGATAAAAACGGAACTTCTAGCTCAACAAACGCTTCGACTAGCCACACCTTCATCCTAGCACCAAAAATTGCTACAGATTCATGCTCATTTTGGATATGCAACCCATCTAAATATGTCAGCACCAGCTCTAATGTCTAACTGAACACATAAATGGGTCACGTATACAAACAATCATGTATGTACACATACGAGGTTTACAGTAAGAATTCCTGGAAGTCTAAGATCTCTGTGGATGTATATTATTTGTCAGAGTTTAAAGTGAGTTCTATTCCGTGGGTTACAATGCTGTGGGAATTTATTAATTAGACTTCTTGGTTGGAAATGACAGAAATCATGTTGCCTTATGTTCGAAAAGAATTTATTGACAGAGATGAAAAGTGCATGGTTAGAATAGTTCAAAAGCTTGGTAATCCAATTACTCAAAGAATGTCAATGTAATCTGTCTTCATCTCTTGACACACACACACACACACACACACACACACACACCGCCTCTCTTTGTCTTGTGTTGCCTTCTTTAGCAGACAGACTTTTTCCCAAAAGATGGCCACACATAAATAGGACTTTTAAAATCCCCAAGAGTTAACTCTTGACTGGTGGTTACAGAAGAACCGCAAGACCACCAGGCCTGTTCAGAGGCTCAGTCTGCGTCACATGGCTAACGTTAATACCGCCACTGTGAGGTTGATTTGGCTCTTCACTGTGTACCCACCACTTACGCTTATGGATTAAGGGACAGTGGAGCTGTCACCTTTGAAGAATTAGCCAGTGTACAGACAGCAGAGAAAGGATGCGGTTGAACAAGATAGAGATAAATGTCCAGTACAAATACTTTGATAAGAAGGTTGTTCAATAGAATCTCTGGACCTGGCCGTGGAACACCTGCAAAAGCTCAGATTTCAACACTTTTCTCTGGATTTGAGAAATCCGATTTGCAGCATTTGAAATCGCTGAAAGTATAATTACCACATGAGCTCGTGTGCTCAGCCATGCAGCGATTCTCCCTCCCCTCCAACTCCTCGCCATCATTTAAGCTGTCGCTTTTGATGGCTCTGACTTGATAGAGACACATATTTATCATAAATTCCAGCTCATGACAAAAATGGAGGGAGAAATGTACTCTGCGTGTTCTATGTAATTTATCTGTGATTATAGATGCGAGGCATTCAAAACTGGAAATTACCTAATGTGTCGCTACCTTCTCTATTGTAGAAACTTTTAAAGGATGCCATAGACTAGATCATTGCTCTGGAAGCATTCATAGTTTTAAATTTTTCCTAATTCCCCAACTTGGCCATATAAGTGATAAAGAAAGGAGTGCTTGCTTCCATTATTTCATACCGCTTATTAACTTACTGATTTGTTGTGGGTATCACTGGCATTTCGGAGCTTCACTTTGAGCCTGTATGAAACTGAAAGACAACACACTGCAAATCATATTTCCTCCTTCACTATAAAGAATAATGAAGCATATAAAAGGCTTTGACAAGAAATATGAAGCCTTCTTCTTTCCCGACCCCTCTATTTCATGACCGACATTACCCAGCAACCATCCCACCCCATCCCCTTACCAAATGGCAAGCCACTGGAACACCCTAGAAACAGTGAGACTGCTTACTAAATTTGTCTCTAATAATATTTGCTTCTGGGGCTGGAGGGATGGCTCAGTGGCTAAGAGCACTGTCTGCTCTTCCAGAGGACTCAGTTTCAATTCCCAGTACTCACATGGCAGCTCATTACTGTCTGTAACTCCTGTAACTCCAGCTCTAGGGGATATGACATCCAGGGGACCTGACACCCTCACACAAACATACATAGAGGCAAAATATCAATGCACATAGAATAAAAATAAATAAATCATTTAAAAAATCCAAACCAAAACAGAATAGTTGTTTACCTAGGAGCTAGGAAGATGGCGCAGTAATAAAGCAAGAATGGGGTTCAAAGTTTGAATCCCCAGCCCCTACATAAATCTCCAGTGGGTATGGTGGCCATCCTATAATTCTAAAACCCCAAAAGTGAAGACAGGGGATTCCCCAGAACAAGTTGGTTAGCTAAGAGCCAAATCAGCAAGGTTCGGTTCAGTCAGCAACAGACACAATCAAGAACATCTCACCTCAACCTCTGGCTCTCCACACCCAGGCCACACACATGCATATGCACCCACATGCATGCATGCACCCGCACACATTGGAACATGCATACAAACACACCACACACACATACACCTGGAAAAAGTAAATCAATAAATGAATAAGCAAAGTTTATCTAGCCAAAGAAGAATTGAAATTATTTTTTAGCAACATTCGTACACTGGTTTCCATACACAGAGATTTTGGTGCATTGGCTTCTGTTTTAACACTCCCTTTGGTTGCCTTAGTAAAAGAGTAAGGCAATGAATAAATTAATGAAGAATTGGAGCAATGTGATTGCTCTGATACCAACATCCTTACCCAAGGGATGACCGTGTGGCTTTGGCATTAGAACAGTGCATCTGGGCAGAAGTCTACTTGGGGAATTCGCTTGTATTATATCCTCCCACATTCTGTGAAAACCAATTCACAGGAAAGAGGTACTTGGGCTCCAGGAGAAGGGAAACAATTCAACACTGACATAAGCATTTGTTTTAGCAGTGTTTCCAGGAGAGCCAAAGTATCCATCTACGAAACGAACTGTAAGTTTATGAAATTTAGTAAGAAACACATCTCATCAAGTAAGACAGCATCCCTCACTTTATAAAACAGTTGTGCTAGGCCAAACCATTTATAAAGGCAACGAGAATCATATGTTATAAATGACTGTTATAAAAAAACTTATGTATGTTACCGCAGAACTGGGACGACCGAATGATGAAATTGATCAAATTTACCAAGGAGGTGGTTTCAGCAGCACTCATGTCCCTTGGCATGGCTGTCCCTACTCACAGGAATATATCTCAGTGGCAATTCATTTCTCTCCGGCAGCCCTTGTCCTGCTGCAGATGGTCTTCTTGCTTACAGATGTGATACTACCCCATTCTCGGGTCACAGGAATCACAGGAAAGCTGAGCATTTCCCTTCCTCGCCTTTCCAAGTGATCTCTTACGTGGTTTTTTCTTTTTTTTTCCTATGCATATTCCATCTTTATGTGGCTTATTTTTCTTACTCTATTACTTTTTATACAAGCTTAATATCTATTTTATTACCTTTACTTCTTTAATCTATGACAGTCTGTACTTTTTTTTAGAGTCTTTCTGTATTCACTTATTTTATTTTTAAAATTTTTTTTAAATCATGTATGGTATATAAATGTCTGAAGCTGTCAGACTAAATGACACTTGAAAGTTAGCCAGGGCGAACCTGAGAGGTCCCTTTGAAACACTAGCCTATCGGAGGTGCTCACAGCCCGGACACACACGAGCCTCTGCACAGATGCAACTGGATTTCATCGCGAATTCCCGATCAGGAGAAAGTATTTAATTTGCTCCTCTGATGTAACACTAAACTATAAACTTTCTTTTAATTATTTGTATGTGGGAGTGGAGGGTGAGTCCACAGGGGTTCGGGTACCTGTGGAGGCCAGAAGGGCTGCTGAACCCCTGGAGCTAAAGCTCCAGGCTATGAGCGATGAGCTGCCCAAGCAGACACTGGCAATGAGTGAGGCCCTCTGTAGGGCCAGGATGTGCACTTTCCCACGGAGCCACAGCTCCAGTACCTAAATTACAATGTTTTTAACTTAGTTGATTTTTAGTCTGCCTCAAAATTCACAAGGACCCAACACGATGGCTCAGTGGGTAAGAGCACTTATTCTGGAGGCCGGGCGACCTAAATTTAATCCCAGAACCCACGGCGGAAGGAGAGAACAGATTCCTTAAATTGTTCTCCAGCGTCCAAGTGTTCACCATGGCATACGTGTGAGCGCGTGTGCACATGCACACACACACACATCATCATCACCATAAAAATAACAAATTAATTCACAAAACCTCAATGACTACTCACAATTGACCCACAAAACTCTGCCTTATTGAAAAACAGTTTCTAAAAAATAAATTCAATGCCGTTTATGAAACATCATGTGAACCAAATTTCAGAGTAAATACATAAGCGGTCAGTTTTAGATTGAGTCACAGGTCCTGCTGCGCAGCATCCACAACAGTGCCAGTCCTAGCCAGGCACGCCTGCACCTACACAGCCTGTTGTTTGCACGCTCTAACACTGGCACATATGAGTAATGACTCCGTGTTTAAGGCATTCTCAAGCAGAGCAGAAACGAGCCCCCAAACTCTGCATAAGCCACCGCTGGCAGGAAGCCACGGAGAGGAAAAGATAAGTTCCCGTTTACTTACAAGACAAGGACTGTTTCTGTTTGTTAGAATTGGGAAAAAGAAGCAGAGTAGTCAGCCTCGGAGGAAGAGCAGACTTTTAACAACAGAGGACTTTACTTCTCTGTGGGAGAAGACAGTAGCACAAAACTGAAAAAAAAAAAAAAAGTGTTCTGAGAAGAGGCCTAATTTGTCTGCAAAATAGAGGGTAAGCAGATAGTTAGTGAGCACACCTGGCTGAGTGTGAAACAAAAAACTAAGGACCGTCCAAAGGTGCTCATGACAGGAGTAGGATGTGTTACAGCAAAAGTGAATATTGAATATGGAGCTGAAGAGATGGCTCGGCGGTAGAAGGACTGGCTGCTCTGGCTGTAACTCCAGTTCCTGGACATCCCGCGCCCTCTTCTGGCTCCCACAGGGACTGCAGACAGGTGACGCAAGACAATCATGCAGGCTCTCACACATACAGATAAAACAAATACGTAAAATTTTAAGCAAATGTGTAAAGCAAGAGCTATGTTCTTAAGATCAACTGATTAAGATGTGGGCGAAAGAAGCTTTGTGCCAAGAGATAAGTTGGATGGGAACCATTAAAATAGTTCAGCTGAGAAGTACTGGGCTGATTGGCGCTAAGAGCATCAAGTTTCCTACAAAAAGCCACATACATGGTGATGCGCATCTACCCTCCTACTGTTTATGAAGCCAGAGAACAAGAATCACAAGTTCAAGATCAGTCCCTCCTGGCAGGTTTGAGGCCAGTCTGTACTACGTAAGGAAAGCTTGGCTCCAAAGGGAAGAAGAAAAAGGAGGTGGGGAGAGGAGGAGGAAATATAAAATGTTTAGGAAAAAACAACTCCAGTAGGTTTGGGAACAGTATGTTCATGTATTTACTCAATAAATGTTCCTGAGGACCCAGTGTGGGTAAGTTTGTAACATTTACAAGATGTTGAGTTTGAGCTGCGCAGACAGACATTTCAATGGAGATGGTGAGGTGTTGCTTCCAACACGCTTCTACATTTAAAGGAGGAATTTCGACAGACGAGACATTTCAATGACGTCCCGGTTTCCCAGAACCTCAGTGTGGAGGGGTGTACTCAAACATCACATAAGAATTCTGCCAAACCCCAACTTAATATGTTTGCTTTTGTACAGTTAACTTACAACTTCTATCTCAAAGAGAACTTTTTCAACTTTCTTTTTCCAAGGTGGAAACAAGTGCTTATAATCCCAGCACTTGGGAGAGTGGAGGACGGAAGATCACAAGTTCAAGGTCATCCTCAGGCCCATAGAGAGTTAGAGGCCAGATTGGGTTTCAAGAGACCTTGTCTCAAACACATATGAGCAAAAGGAGCTTAGAAATAATACTGCCCATAAGTAACTATGGTATTAATGGTTTAATCAAATATGATAACTCTACATGAATAAATTCTGGCATAACACAGGGATGGTCGTTTTACTAACCATGCCCAAGATTTCTGATAAAAGGTAACACAGCCAGTGACATCACAATTTCCAAAGTGAAAGGAATTTTCAAATTGAATTAGATTGTAGAACTGCTTTTTCCCCTGAGAACTTCAGAAAAGTATTGAACTTAACCTATTTTTCTTAGAAAACATTTGCTGTTAATGTCTATTAAATCAAGTTTAAAGAAAAAGAAAAGCCGGCACAGTTTACCCATCCTAGGATCTAGAAGACATTTTGAGTCATTTTTCTGAAGCTTCAATTTATGAACTCACATCTTATATTGGGCATGACTGCCTTCAATTTTAGGGCATAGAATAAGACTAAGGGGGAAATTAATAAACATTAATAATCTGTGATTTCTGCATAGGCTTCTGTGACTTGTCTCTTTAAGCCATCATCTTAGCATTCACATGTATTGAGGTACATACAGTATATGGTGTGCCTCTGTGTGGTGTGTGTGTGTGTGTGTGTGTGTGTGTTGCCAGCTTTCTTTATAAACCATTAACATCTTATGCCAAGACTACAGACTTTCTATCCAGTCTAATTCCCATCACAGCTGACAGGCATCTGTAATTATTGCTTACTAAATTAACTATTGTGATTGACATCTAATAACCCCACTTATATTTTTGATAATGTGAATGAGAAGAGCACTCCTTGATTTTAATCTAAAGCATAAAAATTTCATTTAACCTCAACAGCCGTAAAAGAGTTCCTAATTGTGGGTTCTCTGGGTAATAACAGCATTTTGCCTTCGCAGGCATTTGTTTCCCTGCTGGTTCATTCTTCAAGATAAATAGCTGTTTCCATATTTTATTGGAAATAGAACATGGATAATTGGACCCAATGAGCAGCATCTCTCCTTGAAATGTAGGCAATCTGTATGGCATGTGCAGGGTACTGAAGAACGCCGAATCCTCTTCTTGTATCGTGGCACCGGGAAACTGAAATGGATGTGTTTCACGTCTCAGAGGAGAACTTTGCAGAAAACTGTTTTATTCTCTAGTGATTTAAAGATGCTATAATAGGTTTAACATATACCAATCAAGATGAGAATAATCCCTTAGTTATGCCTTATATGAATAGCACAAGGAAGCATATAATTTGAGAGAACAACTAAGAAAGGAAATAAAAAGAAAAATGCTACCTAAACAGTCCTCATGGGTGCAGCTTGTTCAGAAGGCCGTTCTGTTGGGTCCTTGAAAACTTCCTAACTCAGTGATGAGATAAAACATCTCCTTAGGAAATGAGTGTGGCGTGATGGGAATGTGTATGAGCTGTGCCTTGAAGCGTGAGCCGCCATGCCCAGGAAAACCTTCAGTGTTGAGGAGACCCCCACTATAAGCCTAACACTGGCACAATGCCTCTACACGAAAGGTTCATCCCTGTCCTAATGATGAACAATATGCAGAGACACACTGCTAGTTTTTTGTGGGTTTTTAAGCTGACTATGGGGAATAGGATGCTTAATAATTTTGGAGTTAGTGGCCATTTTAAGGACATCTGCAGACTACAATAGAACTTCATATTTGTGCAGCAATAATTGACACAAGAATAGCTTTATGGGGTGACTCGGTTCTTTACAAGCTCTCTTGGGAAAATGATCTAACAAAACATTTTCACTTCATTTATTCTCTGTTTCTGGCTAATGAGACAGTGCATTAAATATTTCCTAAGGCCTGGAGTCTGCTGGTGGTAGGCTTCAATTTTCTAGTTATATATTTGAAAGAAAAAAATAGAAACAAAAATAAGTAAAACATGTTAAGGTTAATAAACATACCCTAGACCATCTTCCTCTATAATTTATCACTCTTTCCATGATTATTTATTGAGTCTCAACTCTGCACCAAAAGCTCTTTTACTTCCTGGGAATATAGGAATAGGAATATAGGAATAGACAAAACAGAACAAACTACCTGCTCTAGGTCATCACGATTAAAGACAAGGATGAAGCAAATGGCAAATACATTAAAAATAACTGCACGTTGCTTCATGGTACAGAGAGGCTAACGGTGACAGACGTGAGTGAGAGCTGAGCGTGCGGTCCATCCAAGCATGGTAAGAAACTACGGGATGTCATAAGCAGGAAAGAAAAAGATCCATTCACATTTCAACAAGTTCTGTTGGACCGGTGTGTGGGTATTAGATCACTATGAGGCAAAGAATGGACAGTAAGTTATTATAAGAAAAAGCTGACAGCGTCTGTTAGTGTTTGACTAGGACAAAAATCAACAGATACAAACAGAAAAGGGGAGGTAATGTGGGATTCCCCTCTGTATGCCGTGAATGCCATTGGTTAATAAAGAAGCTCTGGGCCTACACAGGGCAAAATAGAGCTAGGCAGTGGGGAGGGGGAACTAAACTGAATGCTTGGAGAAAGAAGGCAGAGTGAGTGAGAAGCCATGTAGCTACCACCAGCGACAGACAAGACAGAACCTTGGTGGTGAACCACAGCCATGTGGCAATACATGGATTACTAGAAATGGGCTAACCAAAGATATAAGAGGTAGCTGGCAATATGCTTAAGCTATAGGACAAACAGTATTGCAAATAATATAGTTTCTGAGTGATTATTTTGGATCTAAGCAGACAGGAACAAATGAGCAGCCTCCATCAACACTCATATTGTGATGACCCCCAACCATCAAATTATTTTTGTTATTATTTCATAACTGTAATTTTTCTACTGTAATGAATTGTAACATAAACATCTGATATTTCTGGTGGTCTTTTATGACCCCTATATAAAGGTCATTCAGCCCCCAAAGGGGTCGTGCACAGGTTGAGAACCATTGAGTTAGAATACAGCTGAATAGTTGGAGATGCACCTTTTAAGACACTGTAATTAGTACCAATCAAAATCACCAGTGAATGTTGTCACCCAGGATGCTTGCACAGAGCAAATGTCTGAGATGGACTGTCAAGAAACTTTGCATTTAGCATGGATTAAAACTGAGATCATGTTTCACACTGAGCCAGATGGTGCTCATCCCCCACAGCAATATCTTTCAAGAACATTTGACACCTAAAATTATTAATAAATTTTTCTGAAATGAATAAAAATATAGCATTTATCAATATTTGATGTGATTGGAACAAACCTTTTCTCCCTTCTCATGAAGGCCACCTTGCAGAAAATAGTTGGGGACAAGAGAGAGGGCAGGACTGCTTCATGTGTTGCTGTTTGGTTGCCCCTGCAGTCTAGGGGTGCTGAGTCTCATTCCACTGTCCTAGACACTGCTCTTTCCAGGGGGTCACACATCCCCACCCCAAGTGGAGGAGGAGGTGGGATAGGGTGGGATGGTTTGTTTGCTGTGCTATATTTTCATCTACTATAGAATTGTTTTGGTTGAGTCTCCCGATAAGTTCCCTAAACTGATTCCTCCCAATGAATCTTCCAATCACCTTCTCCTTCTATGAAATATTTATATGTTATAGTTCCGGGTGCTAGGAAAAGGAGACTCTGTTTTCGAGTCTGTTTTTAAAAGTGTTTCTCCACTTTAGGGTCAAAGGTAAAATCAGATCTTTACCAAAAAGAATTTCCGTATTTCTCTGGCATCATTCCCTACTGGTGTCACGGCTGTGGAGGAGAGAAAGGAGGAAAACCCCTGAGCACAGACAAAGCAAAGGAGTTCTCAGTTCCTCACCAGCATGAGACCTTGATTACTTTCTAAATATTTTCACCTCAGCCACATAGCTTGGTACACAAACAAGGCACCATGAAGTTGTGATTTGTGATCTAAAAATTATTAATGGCATAATTACCAGTTTCCACAAAATCCCTTAGATATAAAAGGATGCTCATTCCATCATCTTGAGCATCGCTGGCATTGGTCAGCTCTGACTTTCACTGGGCCACTAATCTCAACTGGCTCTTTTTCCTAAAGACAGAGGATGGGGAAGGATTTGAAGCCTGCACCTCTGTTCATCCATCTATTGTCAACTGGAGGTTTGGCAGTCACTGAAAGGGAGATGAAGCAGAAGGATCTTTCTCTGACCCTTACTGCTTCTATCAATTTTAGGTTAGAATGGTTTGGGCAGTCAGGGCCGTTTCATGTGCATCATAAATCCTGGGAGGATTATGTAAAATCCAAAGACAGCCATCTGACACAGGGGAGATCATGGAATCCACAACTATCAGACTCCCCCCATGCCATCTTCAAGAGTTACTACTCATAATCATATGTGTTATTTAATTGGACTTTAATTTTTAATTCATTGAACAGTCAGATATGTATGTAGTACCTGAGAAGTCACAAACCTTGCTCCTATGGTGGGTGAAATCAAAGAGAGAAATGAAGCCACTAGGTTTGCCTTTCCATGGAGAAGTCGAAACATTTGAAACATTCATAACGGAAAAATATTATTTTCCACTCATGTCTATCCTGTGCCTCCTTTGATTTCTACTTTTCCTGTTCTGTTACTAAATAAAATTAATTGAATCCAATTGAACAGACAAGAGTGCTTGAGATTGGGGTGTGTTGTGGTGTAGTCTTGTCTCTATCTATATTGGTGAGAAGTTGAATCACAGAGGAATGATAATACGCAACCAGCAGCTAAAATCACCTGCCAGAGTGCCACAGATTGGACTACAATTACTAGGATCATCGAGGGTGCTTTTCAAAAGTTAAGAGAGCTCTAATGCAGATCTGTGAAGTTGCAATTTCCTGTGGCAGTCTGTAGCAATAAGGAGATTTTTAAGTCACACTCAAGTTGAAAAGTCACACCTTGAAACCTCACATGACAGCCAGAAGCAATGCAGTCCTCTTGTTCTGCAGGTGCTAATTTAATCGCATTTATGAATCATTCATTTTTGTAACACTTCAGTTAACTGGCACTCAATTTCTAATACCCAATAGAGGAATGGCTTTTTAAAACATAGGACCACTTTGGATAAGGCCCTGAGTTTGTATGTTTATCTGAATGCTATCGAGCATCCGACGTGGGATTCCCCTCTGTATGCTGTGAGTACCATTAATGATTAAAGAAATTGTCTTGGGTCTGCACAGGGAATAGAGGCAGATGGGGAAAACTAAACTGAATTCTGGGAGAAAGAAGGAGGAGTTAGAGAGAAGCCATGTAGCCTCACCAGAGACAGATGCTGGGAACTTTATCCAGTAACCCACAGCCATGTGGCAATACACAGATTACGATAAATGGGTTAAATTAAGATATAAGTGTTAGCCAATAAGAAGCTAGAGTTAATGGGTCAAGCAGTGATTTAAATAATATAATTTCTGTGTGATTATTTAGGGTCTGAGCTGCTGGGCAGCCAGGAAACAAACAAGTGTCCTCCATACGACAGGCATCTACAGAGCCATTAACTTCTACAGAAGTTCTGGAAGGGAGAAACAGAATTTCTAGGGGGTTATTTTATTTGAATCGTTAATTCAAATACAAGCAGCTCTGCTCTAAATAGCCCTTGACAATTATTTTTTGTTAGACTTTAACGCTGAAGATTTGGCTGACATATGCAAGTATCGCTGTCTTTTATAATGCCATGTTTCTACTTATTAAAGGTTTAAATGTGAAATTGTGGCTGTGCTTTATGGAGAGTGGTAGTTATTCTTCCATGTGTGGGTAACTTCATGATGTTCTGAGTCTAGTGTAAGCTTTATGCACTGATTTTGTACATGATGCATCACCTTTCTGAGTAATTTATAATCTCATCAAGTCATTCATCTAATAAAATACTTTAAATTACTTCCACAGATAATGTCAGATCATGATGACATCAAAATAGTACTCTGTGGTGTCCCATTGGCTATGTTTCTTTTGAATATGTTAAAAATGTTTTTTTTTAAAAAAAAAAAAAAGAAAGAAAGAAAGAATGGCCCTTCTATGGACTGAAATGTAATTTTCATTAAAATCTTTTATGATAAGCCCATCTTGTCCTTTTTTTAAAATGAAAGGGTTTTGTGTTATGCTAATAGTCATTATGGTTATTGGTTTGAGTTATGACTGAGTATTTTCAAACTATCAAAATATCTTTTCCCTACTCTGAAGAAGAAACCACCACTCATGTTGTTGGAGGCTGTTTGTTCATTCCTGGCTGCCCAAAATAATCACTCAGAAACTATATTAATTGCAATACTGCTTGGCCAATAATTCTAGCGTATTCCTAACCAGCTCTTACATCTTAAATTAACCCATTTCTATTATTTTATATACCATGAGGTTCATGGCCTACTGGCAAGGTTCCAACTAGCAACTTGCCTCTTTCTTTTCTGGCGGTTACATGGTATCTCCCTGACTCTGCCTTCTTTCCCCCAGCATTGTTTAGTTTTCCCACATAGATCTCTTCTGCCCTATCACAGTCCAAAGCACCTTCTTTATTCATTAACCAATAAAAGCAACATATATACGGAAGGACTTCCCATACCACTCATAGACACTGGGACACTTTTCTGAGCATTCAAATCTGGGGATTTTTTTATGCTACTAACAAACATAGGTTCACATTAACTAATATTCTTCCATGGGTTGATTTATTTCTCTGCTGTTTCACCTTATCAATTCTCATATGACAAGTAATATTGAACCATTCTCCCTTTAAAGAGTCATTTAAGTTTACAGTTCATGGGATTCAGAGCCATCTCCTAAATAATCAACACCTAAAGCCCAAGAAGAAACACCGTTGTGGGCTCCAGATCTTCCACACCTACTGTTCAGGACTGTATCATTCTTCCTACCTTACTCTTGTCTGCTTTCTCAAGAGGAGTGATGTGGGTTCCCCTCTGTATGCTGTGAATGCCATTGGTGAATAAAGAAACTGGCTTGGCCTGTTCATAAGGCAGAACTTAGATAGGTGGGGGAAACTAAACTGAATGCTGGGAGAAAGAAGGGTAGAGTCAGAGAGAAGCCATGTAGCCCCACCAGGAGACAGACACCAGAACTTTATCCAGTAAGCCACAGCCTTGTGGCAATACACAGATTAGTGGAGATGGGTTAAATTAAGATGTAAGAGTTAGCAAATAAGAAGCTAGAGCTAATGAGCCAAGCAATGATTTAAATAATACAGTTTCTGTGTGATTATTTCAGGGCTGAGCAGCTGGGAACTAAAAAATGGCTCCAACAACAGAGGAGTTTTGAAGGGTTAGAAAATTGGCTCAAAAAGTAAAATGCCTGATGTACAAGGATGAAGATGCAAGTTCAGATATCCAACACTCACCAGAAAAGCAATATAGGGTAGGGTGCAGGTCTGCAATCCCAACTCAGAGAGGTGGAGATAGGAGGTTTTGGGGAGCTCAGATAATTTAGCAGAACGAATGAGCGTCGTGTGTAAGGAAAGACAATGTCTCAAAAATGAAGTTGAAAGTAACCAAGGGAAGCACCCAACATCACCCACATTCACATATCCAGACACGTGTGCACGCACAGAGAGAGAGAGAGAGAGAGAGAGAGAGAGAGATACGACAGAGAGAGAGAGATACGACAGAGAGAGAACACACAGAGAGAGACAGATAAATAGTAAGACCCACAGAGACAAAGAGAAAGACACAGAGAGAGAGAGAAACAGAGAGAGACAGCAAGACCCACAGAGACAGAAAGACACACACAGAGAGAAAGACAGACAGACAGACAGACAGGGGGACAGGGGACTTGATCCTACCAAGAACAACAGCAAGAAGGAGTAATCTGATGGCTATGAGAAAAATCTTAAACACACATAGAGTGATAAAGGAGTTGATCCTTGCTACTAATCACAGGTTTAAACTGACAATAGAAGGAAGGCAGCCATACCTCTGTCCTATCACACACTGACCAATAGATAGCCTCTGTGTGCTTACAACTGTGAAGGAATGCCAAAATGAAAGCTCAGGGGAGTGGGAGAGCTGAGGACACAGCTCTGTGGTTAAAGCACTAGCAGTACAAGTGTGAAGACTGGAGTTTGTGCCCCACCTATAGCTCAGAAGGCAGATACAGAGAACCCAGGAGCAAACTGGCTAGGGAAACTATCAGTGAGATCTGAGTTTGACTGAGAGTCCCTGGAACAATGAAAAAAAATTGAAGGATGATTGAAAGACTCCAGATACCAACCTATGGCTGCACATGCCACTGACGCACATATACACGTGCCTACACAAAAGCATATACATAAACTGCATACATAAAACGGAAAAAGAAAAAAATTAAAGAGCTAAATTTTAGAAAATAAAGCGACAAACAAATAAACCAAGAGAGCAAGATCTTTTTAGCTGTGGAGAGAAGTGGTTACCCCAAAAGATTTAAAATACTTTAGAACTTAAAGAGGACCGGGCATGTAGTTATTTTGGTAGAGTGCCAACCTAGCATGCAAGAAGCCCTGGGCTCAGTCTCCAGCACCACATTAACCAGGAGTTATCACTAGGAGTAGCGTATACCGACAATCCCAGCATGAGAAGGTGAAGGCAGGAGGATCAGTAGCTCAAAGTCATCCTCTGCTATATTGCAAGTTCAAGGCCAACTTAAGACACACAAGACCCTATCATTCATTCGTTCATATATAAACACACAATGAAGTAAAAAGAAGAAAAGTAGAAATTAAAAGAAAAATCTTAACCTGCTTTGTACTGGAGACTGTGTTATTCCAGACTGTATAGTCTATCTGGCGCCATCAACTTAGAACATATGCTATAATAGGTCTGTGCTAAGGAAAAGAATTGAGCTGCACAAATTAAGCTTACCAAATATTCTGGATGAAGATTCAAGAGAGAACCCCATCACAGCAAGTGTTATACAGGTTAACATCTTTGTTAGTTTGGGGTCTTTTGTTACTACTGTTTGTCAAACTACCCCCATCCTGTCACTCTCAGGAGAAATCTGCCAGGGAGAAGAGACTGTTCTGATTTTCATCTTTTAATCATAAGTCTTCACTAGGAATTTGGTATGCAAGTGATATCCATTTGACTTATCTCCAAATTATCTTCCACATGTGACTAACAAGTTCTCTGTTTGTTTGCTTGCTTCTTTGAATGCTCTCTCTTCAGATGGTCAAATTCTCTCAGCACTCAAAATTTAAATATCCATGTGTGTGAGAAAATGATACAATTTTCTGTTTTTCTGTAATTTCCTCTAAGAAAATATTTTAAGACTTTGGCAAAGAAATTATAAATGCCTTCATTATCAAAAATTATTATGCTGTCAATCATCATTTAATTATGGAAAGCAAAATCAGATTTTTTACTTACTTTTCTTTAATGTCACCTTAGAAATGCTCAAGAGTTCAAAATCTAAGTAACATTGATGTATGATGTCAGATTGCTTTAAGGAAGGTTGTCATATGAGACCATATGCAGACTGGACGGAAACAAGTTAAGAAGCAGTACTGCAAGAACTGGTTAGACAATGAAGGAAATAGCAATGAACTCACACCCTAAAATCCTACATAAACAAGCAAATTTTCAGGTGTTAACTGGTGAAAATGAAGTAGAACACATTCATGAATTTGGGAGAAAGATTTCTTAAATAAAGCATCAAAAGCCACAGGAAACAATATGATCATCTAAATGGAAAGCAGTTACACTGGAGGGAAATGTTCACAAACTGCATATCTAATGGTTGTATGTAGCTATTTCCTCCGAGATTAAAGCCTTCCATCTTGTAGGGAAACATCTTCTGACAGGGAATATGAAGGGGAAATGAAACACAGCAGGATGTTCTAGGGCAGGATATTTTCAAGGAGGTAAAACAGCAGGGTGTACTAGGGGGAGGGAAAATACTTCACTCTGCAGGGAAGTTTATTGACAGAAAGAAAACAACTCAGAAAAGCTTCGGGAAGTCCCTGAAACTAACCAGAATCACTAGACCTTTCCTCCCCAAGAGTATGTAAGCAGTAAAGAGTGCCCAGAGTAACTACCAGATAAGCAAACTGCAAAGAAGACTCCCAGACCAGCTGAGTTACTTAGAAGTTCAGATCTTGCAGGCCGGATAGAACAGAGACCAGCCAGAGACACACTGAACTGCCTAGAAGCAACAGAGGCCAGCCAAGCCACCTCTAAGAGGTTCACACAAACTGAGCCAACCAGGAAAGGACAACCCCTAATCTGTTGAGCTGCCTTCCGGCTCTGTAGCATACTCTAGGTTTTCAGCTTTTGTGAGCTGTGATGGGGTAGGCTTTGGTGACACAGCTGTCTCCAGGTCATTTCTGTTCCTGTAAGTAACCCCAATAAAAACTCACTGGCTCACCAAATTAGATGTTAGTGCTGTCTGTACTTTGACCATTATCAGTGCCCTATCTAGGGTGAACAGACATTTACTTGTTCATGGCTTCCCAGGAATGGTGTCATACAACAGATGGCAGGTTAGAAGGCACTCTGACAATCCAGTGACAGAAAAAGAATTAATAATCTACACAGGACAGAAACGGACATTTCTCCAACAAAGACTAAAGAAGGCAGCCCGCGGACATGCAAGATGGTCCTCAGCACTCCTAGTCACAAGGGAAAGGGCAAGATGCAAGAGAATACTACGTCCTCCCCATCAACAAAAACATCTAAACAGCTATAATATACGGTAGGGATGTAGAGAAAAGTCAACCTTGACACTACCAACGTTGAGTGTAGATTGGTCCACTCACTGTGAAACCTTATTCCTAAAGTAAATAAGCAGAGTTTCCACATGTCACAACAATACCGCTTGGAGGTGTATAGCCACAGGAAATTCAGTCACTGCCTTGGAAAGACATCTGTGCCCCATGTCTGCTGCGAGCTTAGTTACTGTGTCTAAGGCGTGGAAACAGCATAAAGGTGTGTCAGCAGATGAATGGGCAAAAGAAGCCTGATCAGTCTACACGACTGGATAGTATTTGGCATGTGGCCTGAAAGGAGGAATCCCTGCCATCTTCTACATCACGGATAGTCACAAAAAGAAAAATATCATGTAATGTCATTTGCACATGTAAGCTGAAACCAGAAATAACCATTATATAAGGATGGAGAATAAAACAGTAGCTGCCAAGGGTGGTTATGAGAAGAAAAGTAGCAAGATGTAAGTAAAAAACAAACAAACAAACAATGTGCAGATTCATATGACGGACATGTCTAGAGACCTAATGTTCAACTTTAAAAGAGTGTATTATATTTAATACTTCTGTTATATTAGTAGACATATACATTAATTGTGCTTCAGCATTGTGACCTGAATATATTGTCATGTAACAAGCTCAAATATATACAACAAATATATATATATACATATATAAATATTAAAGAAACCTCGCTTTGTTGAGGAAAATTGTTAAATTTTTAAAGCAGAAAACAGTAAAACTTAAATTCCTAATATTTAAAATAAAGAATTTTTAAAAATGAGCAGGAAATAGGAAAAGGTATCTACACCCCATTAACTAGGAGTGAAAGACTAATGTATAGATCAGATAATGAAATTCTGAAATTGATAAGCAATAAAAAAGTAGGCATCCTGTGAAAGAAAGAGCACATTTGGAAGAAAAAATATAAAAAAAAACTTCAACATCCTTAGTAACCATGGTAATGTAATTAAAGCCATAACTAACTGTTATTATAAAATTAATACTCTGCATTCCAGACTGCCAGAAAATAAAATTGAGACAGGATCAGGTGGGTATTGATGGGCATGCCCGTGAGAGGAAACCATAAAGAAGAAACAGAAAATTGCATTGGTTCCCCCTTTACACAAAATACTGCAGGTTTTCTAAGAAATCTGAACATACAAATTCATACCCAAGCCATTCCATTATTACAGATATGTATGTGAATATGTGTATATAAAAAAGATAGCACATATAGATATCTAGATACTGGCTTGTCCATGCACAGACCCTTCAAGAGTTCTCAAACCCCTGCAGCAGGAGATGTAGTCAAGAGATTAATAACAGCAGCATTCATGCAGTCAAAACTTGGTTAAAATCAGGTATTTATCAAAAGGAGACAATCTGGGGATTATTCACACAAGGAGATACTACTCAGCGATGAGAATAAATGAACTCTACAGAACAGTCATAAGCTGTGTAATGTACAATCGACAGTGCCCACTTTGGGGGCACATACAGAAAAAACTCGGGACGGCAAGGCAGAACGGTGACATCCATGTACATAATATCACTGTGCGAAGAAAACTGTAAGCTACCTGGTACCACGCAGTAAAAAAAAAAAAAAAAAAAAAAAAAAAGGAAACCAAAAGAAATTTTCCCCTGCCATACCTGGTAATAATTTTTAAGCAATGCGATGTTGGATTATTTTACTGTGAAGGAAGCAGTTAAAGGATATTTTCAGTGGCATGAGTGACTTGATGCTCTTAACAGGAACGTGGCCTCGGAGAGTTTGCTGCATTGCTGTTTCATAGATTAAATGCAAGACAGGCCTTATCTTGCATCAGTCAAATATTACATGAAAATGCTAACCTTAAAGTGAGTCCTCTGCTCTAGTGTTGTCCACAGCTAATTTCCCATGGTGCGTGGAAATCTAAGGCGCAGATCAGAAAAGTCATCAAAAGCAAAGGGAAGTTTGCAGGAATGCAGGGGTGGAAAGAGGGAGGGAGGGAGGGAGGGAGGGAGGGAGGGAGGGAGGGAGGGAGGGAGGGAGGGAGAGGACAGTTAAAGAGAGAGAAAGATCGTTCCATATTTTTAAGCATACTGGACTTATTTTCCCTTCTAAATCCAAGTATTCTAAATAGCTACAATCCAAACCCAGAAAGTGGAGCTGAGATCCTGACTGTTTTCTGTTCAGGCATGTTCTGTTCAGAGAGGACTACTCCTATGTCACCTGTGAGCCACGGGAAGCATTTATCCAGCTCTTTGCTGTGCCTAGGATGTCCTTCTGCAGTGAAGCCAACTCTGGTAGTAAATAGAAGTTCACAATCAAGTGTGCTACCCACTGCAGTGGAGATGCTGAGTGTGTGCCGGGCACACAACTATAGCCCCAAAGCAGAGCTGCAGCAGCTCAGGCCAAGCAGGCAAGAGAGAGTGTTACTCAGGAACATAATTTGGAGACATCTAAATGGAGCTGCTGGATGCAGACAGGGACGACTGGCTACACAGAAAACCTTCCTCTCTAAAAACCTGCTCCTTGTGCCGTATGAACAGCTGAGAGCGTTCCAGTGATGATGGGTGTGCCCCACTTTTGTTTAACACAGTATGCTCCTTGTGTCTTTTCCAAGCTAAATTCCATCCTCACAGATATATTGAAACATTGCTCTAAATGTTTCAGTACAAAGCTAGGGTATTCACTTCAAACCACTATTTCAATCAAAATAAATAATAAATAAAATAAACTCATGGGAATTCGGCTTTGACAAAGACATGAGAGATGTCCCTCTATATTCTTATTTGATATTTGTAAATATGGCAAATCCAGAGTCCTCTGTGAACCAGGCTCAGGACAGAGGTACGCTGTAAAAGCTCAGTAAACAATTAAACGAAAGCTTTGTAATTCTCTTTTTACTCACATTTCCCACAACCCGCTGCGAGTGGATCATTGAATGAGCTGCTCTCATTCATGCAAAAGAACAGTTAAATTGTTACCGCTTCAAGATGGCTTCCGGGACGAGTTGATAAGACACTGTTGCTGTAACCGCACATCTCGGTTGCAAGGTATAGAGAAACCAAGCTGCAACGGAGCTGGAAACTTCCGAGTGCCAGAAGGTTCTGGATCAGCTACTGGGGAAGGAGAGTAATCAGCAGTCTGACCCAGCTATGAGCCCTACGCTCTACCCTGACTCCTTGTCAAGCGAGATGTGCCCGTGGTTGCGGCAGTGCCATGGCTATGGGGGCCACTCTGAAGGACCTGAGGCCCTCTCCACAGTAAGGTGTCTATAACCAGTAATGTAAACCTGTTTAAAAAATCCTTGGCTGAGGAGGTCTTAGGGCCTCATGGCAAACTTAAAACTGTTGTTTTACTAAAGTTTCAGTTTGCCAAGAGGTCTACTAAATATTTATGCCCACAAACAGATGCTGCGCTCAGCTCTCACCAGAGAGGCCTCACTGTGCAGTAAAAGGCAGTGAATCGCACAGAAACGCAAAGTACTGAGAGTAAGTGATGGCTAAGGGCTCGGCTCTAACAGGACGGTTAGACCGCTCCCTCTGAGGCGGAGAGAGCATTTTAGAAGAGAGGATGAAAGAGCAGAGGAGACAGACACGGGCTGGGAAATGCTTCCCAGGGCAGGCACGATCTCGCAGCAGCTGTGCCCGCCTGAAATGGCCTAAACAAGACAAGGACTATCAATAGTCGAGCACGGATGGGGGGAGTTTCTGGGGCCCTTTCCCGACCTGCTGAACAGCTGAGTGCCGATGGTTCTGCAGGGAAAACCATCGTGGTCTTCAGTTGTCTGCCCACCCAAAGACCCCAGGCTCCAGCAGATTGCTTCAAATCCACGGTCACAGAGCAGATCACTAGTGCACTCCGTGGGTTTCAAAAAGACAAAGACGGCGAGAAGGTGGAATGAGATCTCGGAGAGAAGAGGGGGAAGAAGATGAGGATGGGTGGGAAGTTGGAGGGAGGGTATGATGAGAGAGCAAGCTCCACAGCCTCTGCAAATGCAGATGGCTTCTATCAGAGTCCCTGTTTCTCTAGGATGAGAAAGGGACAGAGCCAGTTCCATCTCTGGCTTCTAGTGGAATAAACTACAGCCCGGGAGTTCTTCACGTCCCAGGATCACAGAAAGCTGTTCTGGGGGTAAAGGAGAGGGGCATGTCCTCCCGTCCATCCGTGACCTTGGCCGAGGGCGAGATTAGGAGGAAAGGGGGATCATCCAACATGCTGACGGCTTTCACAGGGACCCCTCTCCCCAGCTTCCTCAACCTCACCTTCGTATAGATGAGATCTTGGTGATGGACGATTGGGAAGAAAATCGATTTTGGATGTCCCCTGTGCAAGCACCATCTGGGTTATGAAGCATCTCACTTCAGAAGGGAAGGTCAAAACTAATTTCTCAGCCTTTCGACCTCTAGAACTCCAAGGCATGAAGAAGACAAGGCATTGACAATTTGTTCCACTATGATTCCAGGCTCAGTTACCCTAATACTGCCCCCATCTTCTTCCTGACAGCTCACAGCTACCTCAGTGCCATCATGCCTCCAAGACAGCCTCGCAGCAAGTGGAGACAACGCTTTTCTTGTGCTTCACCCTTGTCCTGTCTAAATGCAGAGGAGCCTTCTTGCTGCCAATTTGAGGAATTCTCTCCTTGGAGGCTAGAACCACATGAGAAGTCTGTGAACAGTGTCTAGTTAAGGAATCGTCCCTTCGTGTGTATGGGGGACATCTCTATTGCTGTGATGAACTCCATCACCAAAGGAACTTGGGGAGGGAAGGGCTTATGTCGCTCACAGTTCCACATAACAGTTCACCGTCCAAAGCAGTGAGAGCAGGAACTCCATCAGGGCAGGAACCTGGAGCTGATGGGAGACCATTGAGGAATACTATTTACTGGCTTGCTCTTCATGGCTTGCTCAACCTCCTTTCCTATAAAACCCAGGACCACCAGCCCAAGGATGGCACCACCCACATGGGCTGTGCCTGCCTCCGTCAATCACTAATTAAGAAAATACCCTACAGATTTGCCTACAGACAGATTTTATGGAGGTATTTTCTCATTTGAAGCCCCCTCTTCTCTAGTGACTAGCTTTTTTTTATGCCAAATTGACATAAAAGTAGCCAGCACCAGAAACTGTGGCCAGAAAAGTAAGACAACATATTCAAGTTCACACAGCAATAGGAAGCATGTGTGCAAAACCTTCCCAGGGTCAAGAAAACTATCTGATCCAAAGACAAATTCTCTTATGCCTTGAAAAGGATTTATCAGAAAACATAAATAACTTAGGAACTTTTATGCACACATTGCTACTTGTGGGTCATTTTTGTTAATGACAGTTCTATAGTTTCTTGAATAAATATGGTTTCTTTTTGATGCTGATGAGACAAACCCAGTTGCAGAATTATCCAGGTGTCTTGGACATGTCAATCACCTTTGAGGAGAAGTGGCAAAAAGAAATGAAGCCCCATCTTTCAAAATGCATCAATCTCCTGTACTGGGCTGAACGCATCTCTGCCGTGGTAGTAATCAGAGTTCTCAGGCAGAGCAAGAGGACGCACATAAAGGTTTATTTTCTCTTTGGAAAAAGAATCGGTTACTGCCTACTATGTGACTAACCCTGTTTTAGATAAGGTGAGAGAATAAAGATTAATAAAAAAGACACCCAGCCTTCCAAAACTGACAGTTTTATTTGTTAGGGAAAAAATCAATATATTACAAGTATAAAAATGAAATTGCCAAGATAAAATGATATGGGCTCCAAAGAGGAATCTCAATAAGTCCATTTGATGAGCTGAATGACCGCTCTCTGGAGGAGGTGGCATTTGAAATGACATTTGAGAACGGGTAGAATGTGAACACGCGGTGGGTAGGAAAAGGTTTAAATCAGAGAGTCTATCACCAGCCCAGCAGAGTGGCGCGCGGAGACAGGTGATGGCGACAATTGCACCCACACTTCAGTCAGTGCCTTGCAGATACGACCTCATCCACTCGCACTGATGGCTTCACACCCCCCCACCCGCCTACACCTAAGGGGAAGGCGAAACAGCACGCGCTGAATACTTCCTGTATGCCAGGCACTGTTCCCAGAGCTTTTGGGTCTGTGTGCTCCCATTTATCTGTCTTCGCAGACGTACAATGTGATTGATATGGATGATCCCATTTTATAGACAGGAAATAAGGATCACAGAAGTGAAAATGTTACCCAGAGCACATGACAAGGAACAGTGAGGCCTGGTTTAAAGCCCAGGTCACCTCAATTCCTCAGCTCTGAAATCCTGTTCTACTCCTGTACAAAATAACAATTTGGGGACTCAATGCTACTTAAGAGGAAAACTTGAACAATAATAATAAAATAACAAAAGCTTAAAAGCAAAGACTGAAGAAAATTAATGTGTCACGTTGTGCCAAGCACAAAACTTAGGGAAACTTGGAGTCAGAAAGACAGAACAGGAAATTAATGTAACAGGGACCATGAATGTAGATTCCGAAGTTTCTCAAATCAAGTCTACACATCCCTATCTGCTAAGGGACGCATAGAGCATCCAGGTTTGCTGACAGGGACTGCACACCTAAGCAGTGCAGTAAGCGGTAAGCGCATGCCCTGAGTTCTGCAGAGAGTTTACACTTCACAGCTGGAGAAGAAGAAGAAGAAGAAGAAGAAGAAGAAGAAGAAGAAGAAGAAGAGGAGGAGGAGGAGGAGGAGGAGGAGGAGGAGGAGGAGGAGGAGGAGGAGGAGGAGGAGGAGGAGGAGGAAAATGAGGAGGAGGAGGAGAATGAGGAGGAGGAGGAGGAGGAGGAGAAGGAGGAGGAGGAGGAGGAGGAGGAGGAGGAGGAGGAGAAGGAGGAGGAGGAGGAAAATTATATATAAAAGGTAATGGCTGAAATCATTCAACAGGAAATGACACAGCCAAATCTTGGGAGAAGGACTTTTAAATATTCCAATTTCCACCAGAACCTAGAAACACCTCTAAAGTTCAGTATTAGAAAAACAAAGGTCTTGCTAATCCTGTGTGATTATGTCGGCAGGAGAAAAGCTAAATCCATGATGCACTTGCTGATGTGCTCACCACACGGTTGGTGGTGTCCTGTGTGGAAGGAAAGCTGTTTTGTGCATGCTCGGTTACCTTGCACTTGGAATATGACAACTGTGGATGGTAGACTTATTGAATTGACAAAGCCGCTAGCATTGACGAACAAGCAATTAGCAGCAAATTTCTGTTAGAAACAGCATGTTCTTGCTGTCCGGAAAGTTGATTGTGAATACTAGGAGTTAAATAGAGGATACGATAGTTGCAATTCTAGAATTTTCTTACACTAATACGTTATCCATGCAATAGACACTGTCTATGCCGGCTACGTGCCAACCTGCACTGCCAAAAAGCTCCCAGTTAATTGACTGACAGAGAAGTCAATGTGACTCCTACCTTTACCTGTTTGTAGACTAAGGGTTACCTCGTGGAGCTATTAAATATTTATAGATTGAGACTTGAAGAGCATTTCTGCCCACCTTGGGGTTTCCACCTGGGTGGACGCAGCAGTGGAACTGACTGAAGCCTGAGAATATAAAGAAATATATGGTTTACCTTCTAAATTCAAAAGCAAGCAGATAAAAATGTCCACCATAATGTTTTCTGTGTAATAAATTCCTGAAGCATGCTGCAGCGAACGCCCTCTCTTCTCCCAGTGCTATCTGTTTAAAGAGCTTGTGTGTGGTCAGTGAACTCCCGGGCGCCTCTCATCACTATTTCCCTGGGACTTTGTCTCGTGCCCACTCCTACGCCCACAGATGCCATTGTGCCCGAAGAGGGAAAAAAGTACACAGTGGAGTCGGGAGGCACGTGCCCGGGGTAGATTGTGATGCCACCGTGTAGACTGTATGCATGCCCAAGTACTCCCTGAAACTAAAAAAGTACCCCTGAAGGCATGTGGGAAGGAAGGCATCTGTCAACAGCCCTGTAAGGACTATGCACAGACGCAAGGAGACCTCCTTACGGGGCTTCCCATCAAGAGGATTATAAGCCATTGCAGCTGGAAGGCTTCCCGGCTGGAGAACTAGCTAAAAGGAGGATTCCCCCAGAAGAAGCAATAAATATGATGCATGAGAAAGCCGGCATTTGTATGCCAGAGACACAAAGGAAGCTAATGGACAGCTGGTGTCAGGCAGAGACGCAATAATGACCAACAGAGGAGATCACAATGGTACCGCCACCAAAACGGGCCCATTAGCAGAAGCAGGCATTACAACGCACACCTGCAGCTTCTACAGCTGTGTGGTCCCAGGCAGGAGGGTCGGGGAGAAGTCCAGACACCAGCCTCCCTTTTGTCAAAGGGTTCCACAGCTGTGCTGGAGCTCTGCCCAAACCCTTGGAAAGGGATTGCAGAGCGGCAATTCACACATAATATCTGAGTTGACAGAAAAGCCGTTTCTGCAACCGAAAATGGCTGGAAAGCGTAGCTGAGTGTCTGCTGCTCCGTCTCTCGGACCTATTACAATAAATGCAATCTTAAAACCTTAAATTTATATATTATGTTTGAGCTTCCAAAGAAATTTTGATTTTATAATTTTTGTTTCTTTTACAGTGCTGAATATAGAAGCCAACACTTGGTGTATGCTTGGCAAGTGGTCCACCGTGGAGCTATGCCCGCAGTCCTTGTGCTTTGAAATCAGTCTCCATATTAACCTCAAGCAGGTCTTGAACTCAGGATCCTGCTACCGCCATCTCTAGACTGCCTAGCTTATTCAGTCTGTACCGTCACGGCTCACTTTTATGAACTTAGTGAGTCTTTGGTGTGATATGAGAAGCAAATCTCATTTCTACTGAACGACATGAAGTTCGCCACGGTCACCCAGGTGACATACGCAAGCAAAACTAGAACCCAGGTTCAATTAAGATGTGTAGCACGTGAAACAGGTAAACTGGCTTCCTACGGGTAATGATAAACTTATGACCTGTGACTTTGACAAAATGATGTTTGCAGATGAATGTTTGTCACTGTCCGGGTCAGGTGTGGTGTGGTTGGTTGAGGTGGGGCCTCCCAGTGTAGTCCAGACTGGCTTTGAAATCACAAGGCTGCTGAATCAGCCTTGCAGGTTGGAGTCATAGGGGCGTGCACCAACACACTGGGGACCAAAAGTACAATTTGTAGCGCTTATCTGCTTTGTTTTTAAGTGATGGTCTGAACCGGTCAGGCTCGTCACACACTGGGTCCTTATACGCTCACTAGCATTTTTCATGCCCTGCACACTAAAGTGAGCCCATGTTTGTATGTGACTGGATGGTACAAAGTGTACTCTCGATCAACTGCAACAGAAGTTGTAATCATGGGCAACTTATCTTCTCTCTTGAGTAGAATCATTAAATCTCTACCAGCTTCCCCACAAATTACCATAATCTTTAAATTTCAGGCATCAGCCCACCCTAAAAATAAAAATACGATAATTTCCCAAGTTTGAATTACGACCTGAGAGAAGGGACATGGTGGAAATTACTGTTGAGAACATCCTGCAGGAAACCCGAAGCTTAGCAAGCAGATTTCCTTCTCCGGGGTCACAACTGCTCCTTCCACTAATTAGTGTCTCTTAACCTCACATTTTAAAAGATTATTCCAGTTTGACCTGACTTAACTTGTTAGCCTTCTCCAATGGATGAGTCAATGAAAAGCACATCATTCTAAGTGCTCATTAATTTTTCAAAGAATGAATGAAAAACTGGACATTCTGAGGATTTTTTTTAATATACAGGAAAGGCTTTATGATCAGTTTATAATCTGGGAAAACTCAATTTGTGGCCTTGTTGTCTATAATTACCAACAAAATAAATTTATCTTGAAGTCATTTTGGCTATCGATGCTGCAATAATAGCTGATCTTCTCAAACAGGTCACAGAGGGCAGGAACACTATATATTACACTCGGAAGCCTGAAATAGAAACTTCATCTCAGGAAATAGGATGATTGGCCAGCAAGGCACAGCTTGGCTGCTCATGTACAAAATGAGTCACGTTACAAGCTCCGCTGGACAATTGGTCACACCAACGTGTGGAGTTTGGACAAAAACAATCTGCTTTACTATAGTGTTTAACAGGAAAACTATTAGAATCTATGTAGTCCATTACAAAGCTTTTCTCCTAATAGACCTCAGTGATTTAAAAATACTAAAAATATGAAGATTGTCATTTTTAGCACAGTGCAAAGTGATAATTTCCAGTCCTAAGTAAGCGCTGCTAGAAGTCTTTATGAGCAGAAGTTGCTTGTGTTGTGTGTACTCTGGTGAGCTAGAATTTGGCTCAGAATAATCACAACAAATTGGCCCAACCCACATTTCAGAACCTCAGAAATACCATGAAAGAACTGACTGACAATGACTTCGTCTTTACTTTGAAGTGAAATTTATAGTTAAATTTTATCCCATCCTATGTTCCATCCAGAGTCCATTTCAATTCCATCCACTTGACATATTTATATTTCCCCATAGAAGTTGTTATTTGAAGTCTTTGACTAAATAAATTTGCTCACACTAATTGATAATACATCTACCGTTAGACATTTAGCAGTTTAGATATGAGTGCTGAATGATGTCTCAGCAATGAGAGGTAAGAAGTCTTTGGAGGGTTTCTGGAAATACCTCTGTCAGCCTTACAGATCCTACAGATTTTGGTGAAATATGTCTCGTGCGGCACTGATGTAATTTATCATTTGACTTGCTTTGGCAAATGTCATTTCAGCAGACATGACAGGGAAGGAGACAGTGAAGACACCTGTAGAGTTTGGCTGCCCAATTGGACTTTAACCTTTACAAGAGGACACACTCAGGGAGCCACCATGCACTACAGTATAGCACATGGAACATCCTTAAATCTGACCAGAACATGGTACTGAGCTCAAACACCTGCACACTGACAAAGAGCTGGCTGACTACCCAACACAGGTGTTGTAACAGTTAAACAGCACCGTTGTTCTGATCCATTGCTGTGGCAATAGCTAATAACTAATGCTATTAGTGGGTATCCCTAAGTGTACAAATCTGGGATGCTTACACCATGATACTTATGTTAAATTGGAATGAGGAGATTCCATGCTACAGAGCAATCTGGGAGACCATCGCTGAAGGGAAGTGGCATTTAGCTACTGCAGAAGTCATAAGGAAAGACCAGGACTGCCGTGTTACAAATGTGCCTTGAAGACTAGGGAACTGAAAACTAACAGCAAGAGATAAGGTGTATGCTATAGTCTGTGAAATAGGCAGGGTCTAGAATATATAAACAAGGGTAAATCAGGTTGGAGTTTAGTCTATGAGCAATGAAGTGGTCCTGGGAAATGTGGAAGAGGAAGAAGGGTAGGGGTCTTTCAGATATCACTGTGGCTGTGGTGAGAGTTCATAGCCATGACTTCAGGGTGGAAGGATGGACTTCAACTACAAAGGTACTCGATAGTGTGTCAAGAGTTGGTAATGGTCTGTGGTATGGTAGTAGCATGGTTAGAAAGATTGAGATTAAGATCAGATATGCTCAGAATGTAAAACAGGCATGTCTTCTTTGCAAAATAGATGTGGAGATAGAGTTTGGAGAATTTGTGACGGCTCCTGGATTTTTTTGTCTAAGTAAGTAGGTGCCATTTACTAATACAATGAAGTCTACAAGAAATTGGATAGATGGATGAACGAGGGAGAAGGATCAAGAGATGTGGAATTACCCTGTTCAATTACGTCTTCCTAAATATCCAGACAGCAATGTTATGCAGGTGATTAACTATATGAGAAAGGATGCATCGGGACTCTAAGTTTGTAGGTATGACAGTTGTTCTGATTGACCTGGTTTCATGTGCAGTATGTACACGGGGCTTCAAGCCTCCTGTGGTGAAATCACCGGAAGATTTTGTTCGGAATGACTATGCTAACATTTGTTTTCTTTTCACTTCTTTATTTATTTTTGCCCAAGAAACCTGCATAAAGCAAGGCACGAACACTGAGTTCTGCTAAAAACAATGATAACAATAATAATTGTAGCAAATAATAACATGACAGTGGTTCTGTTTTGCAAAACAATGGGAAATGCAAAGACCATGATCTTTACCAAATGAAATCATACACAATAATTCTTTTACTAAATACAAAGTACAAAATTATATCACATAAACACAATAAATTACATGTTTGTGCAATAATTTCTATGCCCCAAATTTAGGAAGTTCAACTTTTAGAAAAGAATCTTTCATTATCATTTCTTTGCATGTTCCAAGGGACTGCTTACCAGATTTATGTGCTATTTTGCTTGAGTGCGTTCAGGAGGCGGAGGAAGAAATGTTAAACACAGACAATTGGTAAAAGACAATTGAAAATGAGAAAACCAAAGACAAATAGAGAGGATAGGGGTGGTAACTTAGGGAATAAGTAGGGTAGAAAGAGTAAACAACAGCAAAATCAACACCACAGATAGGACAATCAGCTACTGTGGCCCAATGATCGTATAAACCTTTTCTGTTGGGATGAGGCTACTTCAAAGCTTTTCCCTAGGCCCTGATGTATGGAGAAGAAACAGAGCGCCTTCTCAAGACCAGAGCAATGCTTGCAGAGCCAGTAATGGTCTGGGACCAGGGCTTTAAGGAAGCTGAAGTTTCATATCCAGAGAACCCAACCATTAACTTGTACAGGGCTTTGGTTATTAGTCCCAACAACGCTGCTGTGTACTGGGTCTCTGACACTGTTGAGATCTCCCCTCCTTCCCCTTGTGCACCATTGTTTGATTAGCTTCCCGATGACTTCATCCCCTTGTATGATATCTTTCTCTATCCCATTTTTCTCCTGCAAATAGTTTATAAGATAATATATAATAAACTTCAAAGTCAAAATGTTGGTTAATTTTTTCAAAACCTAAAATTAGTCTTTCTGGAGGACATGGAGAGAGCCTAGTGCATGTGTCAGGATTTAGTGCTAACTACAAAGCAGAAAAAAATAATGACATCTTGACATTTGCAGGTAACTGGATGATCTAGAAATCATCCTGTTGAGTGAGGTAACCAAGACCCAGAAAGGCAAATTCATATGTACTTACTCATAAGTGGCTTTTAGACATAAAGCAAAGAAAACCAGCCTACAAATCACAATCCCAGAGAACCTAGACAACAATGAAGACCCTAAGAGAGACATACATGGATCTAATCTGCATGGGAAGTAGAAAAAAGATCTCCTGAGTAAATTGGGAGCATGCGGACCATGGAAGAGAGTTGAAGGGGAGGGGGAAAAAGGAAGGGGAGCAGAGAAAAAATGTATAGCTCAATAAAATCAATAAAAATAAATAAAAAGATTTAGTGTTAAATTCCCTCACAGCTGCTCTCTAGCTATTATCCATATATCTATCTCTAACTCTCTCCCTCCCTTACTCTTCACCTCCCTCCCTCTCTCTTCCTTGCACTCTGTGTGTGAGAGAGAGAAAGGGAGAGAGAGAAAGTGGGGAGGGAGAGGGGAGAGAGACCCTGTCTTAGCTTTCTCATGACTATGGCAAAATACTTGACTTAAAGGAGAATTTGTTGGCTCATGGTTTCAGTGGGCTCAGTCTATGGATGCTTATCCTGTACACTACAGATGCTTGTCCTGTGCTCTTAGCAGATCGTGAGGATGGAAGTACATAGAAGAGGAGGCTGTTCATTTCACAGTAGATGAGAAGCAGAAGGAAGGAATACAGAAAGAAACTATGGCAAAATATAGTACCTAAGAATATGCCCCAGATGAAACACATCTTCCATCTGGTCCCCAGGCCTTACTTTCCTCTGTGTCCCAACACTGTAGTCAATCCACTCAGGACCTTCATGGTCTAACCATCTTTTGGAACACAAAGGTATATTTTGGTAAGCTAATCAAGATGAGAATTTAAACTAACCATTATACCTATCTTACACCATGTCTATATTTTTAAGTTAATGTTAACAAGTTAAATTCTAGGATTAAAATTATTGGCTACTGTTAATGGCTTCATTTCAGACACCTTTTGTTCTTGAAACAAACTGTAGCATTAAAGTTCAGGTAACAAGCCGGGCAGTAGTGGCACACACCTTTAATTCCAGCACTCAGGAGGTGGCAGAGGCAGGTGGATCTCTGTGAGTTCAAGGCCAGCCTAGTCAACAAGAACTAGTTCCAGGACAGGCTCCAAAGCTACAGAGAAACCTGTTTCAAATAAAAAAAAAAAAAAAAAAAAAAAAAAAAAGTTTGGGTAACAAACCCATGTTTAAAAAATGATGAAGGTTGAATCAATCTATATAGAAGCTTCTCATTTATCAGAGATCTGACATAATCTGGCTTGAAAAATGTATCAAATACATGTCTCTAACTCCTCGACTTTCTACTAAATAATAAAAAGAAAATAAATAAAAAGATAGAATCCTTAATCTATTCATAGCTGATTTTTTTTCTCTTTTTAATGTTCCATTTTGTTGATAAAGTCTAACTAGCATGCTATGTAGTTTGGATATGTCAGAATATGTGTATCCTTCCTTTAGCTTTTTGATGATAATCATTTTTGTTATGATCTGCTACATACTCCAGAGCAATTAATTGCCTCTTCAATTACAAAATTGAGTAGTTAATTGTTTCGCTGACCTTTATTAACTGTTCAATCTTCTTCCTATTTATATTACTCTCCATATATTGCCTTAAAGGGGTAACAAGTGAATATTTTATACGGTATGAGAAAGATTAAACTGTTCACAGAAAATAAAGATGGATTTCTGTGATTATAGATGCTCACAAAGCATATGGTTACATGATGATAGACACAAAACGAAGCTGGGAAGAAGGAGCATTGTCTCCACTTTCCTTCCCTGTTTACCTCTTTCAGTCTTCCACTGTCTCCTGAGCTGAGGAAAAGTGCCCCAGAAAAGTAGCACGAGGCTCGATCCCTAATTCTAGCATCATTTTTCTAGTGGAAATAAAGATAAATACGCAGCTGACACACCTAGTAAAACAGTCTCATTCATCGCTGACTTCCTGCCCACGAGGGAAGACTCCTATTTCTACCCACATCTTGGCTAGACTGTAGCTGTTAGATAGATAGTCTGCAACTTCTCCAAGTTGACTACTTTATACCCCTCATTCTTTAAACCGTATCATTTTCCTTTAAAGTCTAGACGTTGATTTGCTTTGTTTGACCAAGAAATCTCTGCTAACAGAATAATGGAAAGAGCTAATCAAAACCGGAATGAGTAATTGCTGTCTTTGCTTTGATCTTGCTAATTCTCTTCGTTATAAGTGAGAGTTCTATAATACCTTTACACTATTCAAAAATAAAATCTCCCCTAAATCATACCTTAATGGTAGCACAAAACTAGAAAGGCAATGCTAAAGTTTAAATCTAAAATGAAATTTTAATATTTTTCTCTAAGAGGCAGCTTTCCTCAGATTTGAATATGTCCCAGGCACTATGTAATAGAATCAAATTCAGACAGATACAAACAATTAGGAAATCAAAAGTGCTTGCTTGGATCCTTATTGTCTTCGGTCCTATGATATCTTCCCCTCTTCTCTCCAGGAAAGTGGTTGAAATGTACCCATACGTATGGCCCAGAAATGTTCAATATGTTTCCTCCCAGTCCCTGTATGTTCTTATTTTAAAGGTGGTGTGGACGGGGGAGAGATGCTCACCCCTTAACTCTTGTACTTTGGCAGTCTCCTTGTTGCCTATGGCTGGTGGGAGAGCTGATCTTGAGGTCATAAGGGTGAGAGAGCTGTCCCTGCCCCTCACCAGCTGCAGCACCCAGGAGAGAGGCCCCTGCACCTAAGTCCAGGCAGCACAGTAGAGCTCACCTCTCAGCTGCTAGGGGAGAATTAGCCAGGGCAGTGCTGGAGAACTCACCCTGGCGGTGAACTGGTGGACTGCAACTACTACAACTACTCAGGCCCAGAACCAATGGGCCAACATCCACTCCATTTGTGATCTGTTAGAGCATGTGAAGGAGCCAGTCCTGTAGACCCTGAGTTGCAGGGATCTCCGCAACACGGGGCAACAAAATATCCAAGAGGAGTCCCAATGAGGGCCCAGCATCAATAGTATAGCAGCAACCAGAGGCCTCAAACCAGATCAATGATCTGCAGTGAACACTCATAAGTAAAGATATATGGATAAAAGGGTTTTCTGCAGAGCTAACTATCACAGCTTCCATGATGAGATTAATTTTTCCCTTTTTTTTCTTGTTTCTCTTAAATTTTATTTTATTTGGTGGGGGAAGGCTGCAAGGGCAGAGGGCAGATACAAAGAGACAGGGAAATGAATGGGTTTGAGATTCATGATGTGAAAGACACAAAGAATAAATAAAAGAAAAATTCAAAAAGGATAAGACGGTTCTAGTTAGGGCGGGGTCAACTAAGGAGAACCCCAAACCCAGAATGACGGGCACACTTGTGGGAAACAGGGGAAGTGGCAGCCTGTGGAGCCTGGTGAGGTGGAATTAGAAGGCAAAGCATTGCAAGACTGGCGGGAAGGAACTACGGAAAGCTAGGACACAAGCATGAAGCCGTTTGTCTGTAGACACCCTATGTGGGAATCAACCCCGATGAGACCTTGCTTTCTGGTGTCTGATCTTCTGAATTATCATAAATTCCTATAGCTTTAGACAAACCAATTTGTGATATTTTTTTACCTAATGTCTGTGAAACTAACATGCCATGTGTCTGGAGTCCACAAAAACAAAGTTCATATGTCAGTTCCTCAAAGCACACGCCAGGCTAGACAGGCGTTACCCATCTGTCTCTTCCCTTGAATCTTTTAAATCATCACAAGAAACAACATAGAAATATGCAATGTCTCGCCAATAGTTCTCTTCCTTTTGAATCCCCTGCATGCCCCTGTGAACAGCCTACTCCTTGCCTCATCTAAACACACAGGAATGAATGGCCTGCACACAGTATGAAGTAGTAAATATTGCCCTTATTGACTGATTGGGATGCATACCAGGAGAGAGGTGGTTCGAGCAAATAAGAATAAATTAATGAAATAAATCTGCTTTTCTCCCACTGAAAGAACAAGCAGAAATTATAGTGATTTACTTGCTTGGCTAATAGTAATCCATAATTCATTAAAAAAAACACTTCAGCCTACGTGGGTGTGCATTGAAGTTGGAGTTTTGTATTAGCGTCACCTGGAGGTTAATACATTCACTTGTTATACATTCAAATTACACAGACTGAACACAAAACAATGTAGGAAATTCTTAAACTTTTAACATAGTCGTGGAAATCAAGACAAAGTAATAAAGAACAAAAGTATTAAATGTTCATTGCCCCCTTTTATTGTTCCAAATGAATGATTTAATCTTAAAAAGTAATTCAGTGAAGTGTGCCTTATTATCACACTTAAATGAAGAAACTGGAATAAAAAGAATTTACCTATTCTCTCTAAGACTACATGGATAGTCTAAGATGATATAACAGAATTACTTAGAAAGTATACAAGTATACTCAAAATCAGACAGTTGTGGGAGCTTTATTTCCTGATAGTAGTGCATAGGACATGTGTATAAATGGGATTTCATGGCAAAGGGACTCATCAGAAAGAATAGAATTTGCTCATAAACTCACTTATGAAGACAGCAATAATAAATCAAACGGAAGCAAATTTAGCAAATAAAATCAGACACATCAATAATAGGAATGACTATTTATGTTAATCTGTGTATATAACAACTGAAATAGCCTGTTAGTATTTTTTGGTTTAACACAGAAAACTACTTTCTCTTGGAGTTGGTATCTTAATTCAAAGATACATTTGAAGACTTCAGCTAAAGAAACAATTAGATAGGTTATTCAAAAATAATAACAAAAAATGCTCCAGATATGGTCCATGCAAATAGAGGGTATTTGATTTGCATATAAAATTGTTTTGAAGTTTGGTATGCCTTATATCAAAACAAATTCTTGGTACATCAGAGTTTTTCAGTGTAAAATCTGAAAGCCGTAGGTACGAGAAGGAAAAACTTGATGACTACTTATGTCACCTCAAGCTGGAGAAGGCCTTCCCAGCATGATGCATGCAAAAGAATCTAGGAATGGGATCGTCCTGAAATAAAGAGTCTAGGAATGGGATCGTCCTGAAATTTGAAGTACTATTTACACACAGCTACATTCAGCCGGGCGATGGTGGCACACGCCTTTAATCCTAGCATTCGGGAGGCAGAGGCAGGCTGATCTCTGTGAGTTCGAGACTAGCCTGGTCTACAGAGCTAGTTCCAGGACAGGCTCCAAAGCCACAGAGAAACCCTGTCTCAAATAACCAAAAAAAAAAAAAAAAAAAAAAAAAAAAAAAAAAAAAAAAAAAAAAAAAAAAAAAAAAAAAAAAAAAAAAAAAAAAAGTACACACAGCTGCAGTGACTGCTACTTAAGCAAAGTCACAGTTTGGTAAGATGACAATCACATGCAGTCAGTGTAAAACAAAACAAAAAAAGTAATGATAAAGCATTATAATATATACGACACTCGACAGATTAGTAGCTTTAAGTTATAAAGCATTTTTACCGATCTGTGAGAACTGGTTGCTATTTAGGTTCATGTACTCATGTAATTATATTCATTTAAAAGGTAAAAGAGAATCTAAATTAAATATTTTTCTGCTACAATAAAGTTTTCAAAACATCCCTTTAACCATCATAGTTCTAGAAATTTATGCTTTAAGTTCTTAATTGCAATTTTAAAATGTGGCAATCACCCTAAAAGGATTATTAGTACAAGCTTTTCATGATTTCTTCTTGGAAAAATACAATTGTAAAGAACACTTTTGAAACCCATGTGTTTCTTAAAGAGAAGGATGCAGAGGGTCAGCTCTCTGACATCAGTTCCCCCCACAGACGTTTACACTTCACTGTGCATCCAAGCACACAGGTGCCCCGTTGGGTGTCTGTCTTGCACACTTTCTCAGAGAACTCCGTGTGCTTGTCCTTTTGATCTGAGTTTTTTATCTGTATTATTAGTTTTTTCTTTCACTATAACTAACAGGCCTTTGGTCTCTTTTATTCTATTTCAAATGACCATGAAAGATTCTCTTTCGAGGCTCTTGTTCTTATTAGCTGTCATTTATTAAGTCCCCGAGGAGCTTTCCCATGGCTTTAAGACGCCTGTGAAACAGGCTCATCAAAGATGTCATTACTCTGAAACATTTGCTCCGGATTTTCCTTTGTCGTTAGGTTTCCGGTTTCTCTCAGAATGAGCACCATGAGCTTCTGCTGTTGTCTCTGGAGTCGTGAGGAAGAAACGGTGTGCAGAGTTAAGAAGTTATGTCTCATTCTCTATTCCAAACCCAAGAAGTAGGGCTGGAGAGATGGCTCAGAGGTTAAAAGCGTTGCCTGCCCTTTCAAAGGTCCCGAGTTCAATTCCCAGCAACCACATGGTGGCTCACAGCCATCTGTAATGGGGTCTGGTGCCCTCTTCTGGCCTGCAGGCAGACACACAAACAGAATATTGTATACAAACCCAAGAAGTAAGCATCCTGCAATGAAAGACTCACTTGTGCAGACCCAGGCATGACCGGCTGACTTGCCCACTTCACACACCTTGTTGGGTGTCTAAAGGGAGTGCTCCCTTTCCCTTTCATGTTGCCTTAGTGTGACGTAAACAAATAAATGGTGGTTTTTGCTGTGAGACTATGGTCTTTTATCCTGTCACTTGTATTATTTTTTAATAAAATGCTAATTGGCCAGTGACCAGGCAGGAAATAGAGGCCGGGCAATGAGAACAGGAGAATTCTGGGAAGAGGAAAGCTCAGTCTGCAGTTGTCATCCAGACACAGAGGAAGCAAGATGGGACTGCCTCGCCGAAAAAGGTACCAAGCCACGTGGCTAACACAGACAAGAATTATGGGCTAATATAAGTCATAAAAGTTAATAAGAAGCCTGAGCTAATAGGCCAATCAGTTTATAATTAATGTAGACCTCTGTGTGTTTCTTTGGGACTGATCGACTGTAGAACCTGGTGGGACAGAAACCTCTGTCAACAGGTTTTATTATGAGGCTTTTCCATATTTAAATCTGTGAGAAATGAAAAAGATAAATCTGTCTTCAGTGGCCCTCTGTGCTTTTCCTACATGAACCTTGCATTTGATTTCAGCAGAACTTCAATATGAAAAGTTCATCAACAGAAAGCCAACAGTGTTCCCAGGAATATTATACACAGATGTGACTGTGTGGAACTGTGTGGAACGTTATAACACTGGACAAATGGCACCTTCTTCAACCACTAGAACATATTCACTGTGAGTATCAGGGTACATTCTCTTATTTCAAGCTTTGGATCACCAGAACTGCGCTGAACTGTGATTTAGCCAATAGCACTAACACTCAAAGTAGAAAGCCTTTAAAGAGAAAGGGTGGGCACTGGAGAGATGGTTCAGTCGTTGAGCATTCTTGCTGCTCTTCCACAGGACCTGGGTTGGATTCCAACCTGCACACGGGGACTCACAACCATCTGCAGCTCTATATCCTAGGAACCCCATGATCTCTTCTGTCCTCCACAGGCACCAGGTGGTGATACATGCAGGTAAAACAGCCATATACGTAAAGTAAAACAAAGTAAATAAAGGATAAAGGGTTTTTAGAGCACAAGCAAAGGCTAGAAAAAAACACATAATAATATAAGTTCCTAATTAAGGGAAAACGCTATATATATTAACTTTAGGTTGCTGTAAGAAGTGTACCGTCCCTTCTTACAAACGTGTATCGTATTCCCTTAACTAAATGACGTCTGAAATTCTAAATCAAAGTGAGGTCTTCAGCAGGATTTGATAAAATACTCCAGAGAACGTTGCCGAGTTCATCAGTCATTTCCTGTTTAATCTGGTTGGGTCTCAGGACCATTTCTTAAAGTAAGTTTCAATATAAAAGTGAGAAGGAAAAGAAGTAAGAGAAAGATTGGTGCAGAACAACCCTAAACCATTAATAAATTACACTGGCAATGAGTATACAGAGCCAGTCCTCTGTGCATGTCGGGAGCGTCCAATGAAACTGTGATTCTGCACATTAGCTTCCATGGGGCGCACAGCGCCATTAGATGGTAAGTAATAAACGTGCTGACTTGAATATATATTATTAATGTTCAGCAGAGAACTACAACAATTGTTTAGCTACAAGATAACAAGATGTTCCCTCCAGGGAGGAATTTTATCACCGGCATTAGAATTACCAGTACACCGTCAGAATTAAAAGCACACCAACTTTTACCACATTTTACGTTTGGATTCTCTAGAGAACAAAATCCCTGCTGCTGCCCACATCCAGGATGCTCCACTTCTGCAGCCTTCTTCCTGAAGTTGAAGTTGCTGTTTTCTCAGCATCTGGTACAGAAAGAACCAACTACAATGAAAGCCAAGGTGGTCCAGCTAAGCCCTCATGCTTTTATTAAGTCTTCCTCGGGCCAAGATGCACTGCAGGTCTACAGGCATCCTTAAAATGAGAAATTACTCCCAGGGTATACATGAGATAAGGGTTAATATGCAAATTACACAAGGGACTCAATTCAATACAACCAAGAAAAACAACGAACACAGTTTTTTTAAGATAAAAAAAAATGACCAGACATTTCCAGAATATATACCAAAGACCAATAGTACATATAAAAAGAACTCAGTGTCATGAATTATTATGAAAATGCCAATAACCACAATGAGATTTTCCACAATTCTTTTAAAAAAAATACTAGAACCTTTAAAATCTGTCCCAGACTGGAGAGACAAGAGACAGTTTTGTGGTTAAGAATGCATGCTATTCTTGCAGAAGACTGGAGTTCAGTTCCCAGCACCTGTAACTCCAGATGCTAGGGGTCTGATATTCAGGCAAAGGTGCTCTTGTACACTGAAAGATTTATCACTCATATTAGTTTAATAAGATTCTGATTGGCCAGGCAGGAAGCATAGGCAAGGTGACCAGACTAAAAGAATTCTTGGAGGAGGAAAAGCAGAGACCAGCCAGACAAAGAGGAAGTAAAATGAGAATGCCATACTTTGGAAAAGTACCTAGCCTTGTGGCTAAACATAGACAAGAATTATGGGCAAATTTAAGTTTAAGAGCTAGTTAATAATAAGCCTGAGCAATAGGCCAAACAGTTTATAATTAATACAACCCTTTGTATGTTTCTTTGAGACTGAATGACTAAGGAATCAGTCAGGACAGAAACTTCTGTCTACAAATGGTACCCAAGTGTTTGGCAAGAATTTCCACATAAAGCCTAAGAACACTTTAAAAAGGGATTCTAGACAGACAAGAACAAAGTCAAGTGCAACTTCTTGGTAACCATCTTTACTCCAGTAGGCTCTATTAGCTAGAGGCAAGCAGAGGTACAGCTCCTTTTAAGAAAGACTTCCTGACTCAGTGTTAGTGGCAAAACCTGGCAGCTCTTTTAAGAGGCCCTACCACCAAACACTTAAATGGTGTTTACAAGAAGCCAGTGGTATGCTTCTTGGTGGTGACATGGACCTAGAAACAACCTAGAGTTGTGGCAATAAATGTGGCTCCCTCCTGTAAGCTAGACTCTCAGGAAGTCAAGGAAGGGGCAGAGTCAGTGACCAAAGGGACACCTTTAATCCTAGCCATATCGCTTAGCAGATTAAAGACTCATGTGGTCAGCAAAAAATAAAGATTCACAGTAAAGACAGATTCAGATAAACAATGCCTCTAAATGATTTACAGTGTGTTTAAAAATATATGTAGGCTTGGGAGAGAAAATAAAAAGGATAGAGGAAGTCCTTTAAAATAAAAAAATATAGAGAGAGAAAAGTCGGATATGGTGGTCATGCACGCCTTTAATCCCGGCACTCAGAAGGCAGAGGCAAGAAGATCTCTGTAAGTTTGAGGCCAGCCTGGTTTACACAGTGAGTTCCAGGACAGCCAAAGATACACAGAGAAGCCCTGTCTCAAAATAATAATAATAATTAATAAATAAATAAAAGAAAGTTTTTTTTTTTTAAAAAAAAGCCAGGTTAAAATGGAAAATACAAGAGAATCTGGATAATGTCTGCTGTTGTTTGGTCTTTGAATTGTTTGACTGCTGAGGAAGGAAGGAACAGCTGCTAGGAGACATTTGATTATAAATGCTGTTGGATTAATCCAACCCATATATTTTGAAAATACCTTCACTCCAAAACTCAAGTCAAAAGATATGTTATTTTGGAGAAGTGGTTTTTTGCTTTTATTTCTACAGGAAATTAAAAGCTTCAGATTCATCCTTGGTTAAGAAAAATAAGGTTTGATCAAGGAAGATTTCCCTGGAAAATCCCCAGTGTCAATGGATGGCCCAGATGATCCAATTTTTCAGAGCACCTCTATTGCCAGTTTTTTCTAAGTTCTGCATTCAGAAAAACTTCACAACTGCTGACTGAGATGATCAAGCCTCACAGAATATTCCAGTCAGGACTTAACCATAGTCCTAAATTTTCTTTGTGTTTCCATAAGATTATCAGCACCCCAATCAACAGGAAGTAGTCTAGAAGACTACACCCACATTCACAAAAAAATGGATTAAGGATGTTCGTCTTTGTTCAGGTGTTGGTTACAAGTTGAGAAGAATAATAGTCAGGAAAAAAGCTAAACAAAGGAGATTGGATTCAGAGTTCTTTTTTGAAAAGAAAAAAAGGGAAGTGCTGTGGAAAATGCTCTTGTACACTGCAAAGATTTGTCACTATATTGGTTTAAAAAAATGCTGATTGGCCAGTAACCAGGCAGGAAGCATAGGTAGGGCAACCAAACTAAGAGAATTCTGGGAAGAGGAAAGGCAGTGAGTCAGACCAGCCAGACTCAGAGGAAGCAAGATGAAAATGCCTTATTGAAAAAAGGTACCAAGCTAAGTGGCTAAACATAAACAAGAATTATGGGTGAATTTAAATCATAAGAGATGGTTATTAATAAGCCTCAGCAACAGGCCAAACAATTTATGGTTAATATAAGTCTCTGTGTTTCTTTGAGACTGAATGGCTGTGGAATTGGGACAGAAACTTCTGTCTACACAAGAGCACATACACAGACACACACATAGTTATAAACACACTAATAAAAGTATTTTTAAATGTTGTCTTGCTTTCAATATTGATTTTAAGATATAGCAAAACTGTGATAATGAGATTTATTTTCTACCACAAAGATCTTTTGTCCCATGATTTGCTACAATGGTTAGGTATAATATGTCATGTTTAACATGGACAACATGTCTAGTTCATTCATAAATCTGTAAAAATGTCACTGCCAACTGCAATCATGTGAGTCAATGATCCAGTTTAAGTGAACAAAACAGAAAGGGAAGGCCAGTAGTAAAACGAAAAATACATGAAAAAATTATAAAATCACTTTGAATTGAGGTCCTAGGAGGTAAAGATGAAGGAGCACAAGAGAACACATAGCTCTGTAACTGAAGTTTTGCTTCTCATCTGGGAATGGGAGTTTCTTCCATACTTTTATTCCTGCATAAAGTGCTAAGCAGCCCTTGTGTCTCACACAGCATTGTTGTGCTGGGTGTACAGGCTGACGTCAAAAGCTCCTTAACAAGAAACAGACACATTCTGAGGAGCCCAGCATACTACGCTACTGAGGACGGTGATGTAACAACTTAAGTACATGAAACATGTATGCAAAGGGACCCTTCCCAAAACACAAAACATGTATGCAAAGGGACCCCTCCCAAAACAGCCTCAGCTGCTCAATGAAGGGCCCCTGAATATTCTTGATTTTAATCTTAAACATTAGAGGAGGGTAAACCAGGAGGAAGAAGAAATATAGGCACCCAAGTATGGTGGTATTATGTCAATGAATACTACAGTGGGCTAGAGTGGGGATCCTTTACTGAAGGGTGGGTGTGACCAGAACAGGAAGATCAAGTGTGAAAGAGCGGGGGAAAGGGGGTTGAGGGAAGGATTACAAAGAGAGATGGCTAAAAGTAGGGGTCATTTGAGAGTAAGTATGGAAACCTAATACAGTAGAAATATATACAGAAATGAAGGCAATCTAAATTTCATTGACAGATTATTGGTGGGGGCAGGGAGCAGGGGAATGACAGAGTCCCAACTGGTCATCTCTTGTCACCAAATAAAGCTTCCAGTTCTGGAATTGGGCTACATCTGATTGATTTGTTGGCCAAAGAGACCCCACAGAAATCCCTAAACAGCTCAGGCTGTTGCCAAGACTTAGGCTGCTCTCCTTGAACAGACAACTAAACCCCATTGCTGAAGACAACACCTACAAAACTCATTGAATATGGAGATGTCAAGCAAATGCTTACCTAGGGCCTTCACCCCCTATGTTCTCACATTTCTGATACAGGAAGGGACTCTGTATGCTACCAAAAAAGAAACAGAAACACCAAGCCAGACATAAACTTCTTGATCTACAACAGTATACTGTCTGCAAGAAACACTAGGGCAATAGTGACACAAAGCTTGTGGGAGTAACTAATAACCGATTTGGATTAAGTCCCACGGCATGAACGAAACACATACCTGACACTGTTTGAGTGTCCAAGAACCGGAGACTAGATAAGTCAGGGACCCTAGGATAAAACCAAATATGTCTGGTCAAATAAGTAAGTAAATAAGAAAAATGTAGTGCTGAAATTACTGCTAATGATATTCTGCTAGACTCGTAGATCAGCGCCTTGTTTATCCATCGTCAGGAAAGCTTCCTTCTGCAGCAGATGGGAACAAGCATAGAGACCCCATCAGACATTCTGCAGAGAACATTCAGCCTAAAAAGGGATGGCCCATCCAATCCGTCCTCCCCACCCCCAGACCTCAGGGAACCCAGGGAAAGGGGAGGTAGAAAGAAGGTAACAGCCTGAGTGGAAGGAGGACATCCAGAAAACACGGCCCTCTAAATCAGCATGAGCAAAGCTCATTTGAACTCACACATACTAAAGCAGCAAGCACAGGTTTGCACCAGGTCCTCTGTGTGTATATCATGGCTTCCAGTTTCGTGTTTTTGTTTTTGTTTTGGGTTTTTTATGGGGTTCCTGAATGTGTGAATAAATAGGTCTATGGTTCTTGCACCTTCTATTGGGCTCTTTCCCCTATAATAGGATAATTTTTGCTTTATCTTACTATATTTTACTCTGCTATATTTTTTAAAATATGAAAGTATAGATAGATGACAGAAAGAAAGAGAGAGCGAGAGAGAGAGAGAGAGGAAGGAAGGAAGGAAGGAAGGAAGGAAGGAAGGAAGGAAGAGAGAGGGGGGAGGGAGAAAGAAAGGAAGGGAGGGAAGGAAAAAAAACCTAGCCACCAGGGTAAATGTTAACAACTGGACTGTCATTTATACCTGCTAGGAGAGGTAAAATCTATTTTCACTAACGGAATGATATTGGGTATCAATTACACCATGGCAGATCTCATATTCAGGAATATTTGACCAGCATATAATAGGCTCCACAGTTTGTATATGTGTGTGTATGCTTTTATTTGGTCACAGTTTAGTAGGTTATGTTGTTTTGTTGTTTGGTATTTAGTGTTTTCTTTTTGGATGATGTTTTATTTTGCTTTCTTGGTTTTGTGTTTTTGTTGTGCTGGGTGTTTGTTCGTTCATTTTTTGAGAAAGAACTTAAAAATTGGGCTGATAGGGAGGAGGAGAGGATCTGAAAGAAGTTAAAGGAAAGGACAGTTATCACCAAAATATATTTAAATTTTAAAACAGTTTTAAATGATAAAAAGGAAAGAAAAAGTCTATGTGATGCAATGGCAAGCAGCAAGGATTGATGGCAGACTTTACACAGATCTGAAGGGGAAGAGAGATTTTAAATAGGCAAAATGCATTCTACAAAAGAAAAGACAGTCTAACATTGGTTTCCAAATTTTCATTGCAGAAAATTCTAGGGTCAGGGATCTTCTCAAACTGAGACAAAGAAAACATGGGCACCAATCAACCAGAAGAGAAACGGTTGCATAAATACAGAACAAAGAGTGAGAGAGAGGAAACACAATGATAGAGTTAAGAAAGAACAGCCAAGCCTGAAAGTGGGCCAGTCTTATTTCTGACTGGGGAACGGAGAAGATAACAATTCTAAGTACAAAAATAAGGAGTAAATAGGTGGCGTTTCGATTTATTTAATACTGGCTTTACTAACGAAAAACCATATTTCATTTCCCACTGAATCTTGAATGATGGTGCTAACACTAACGTTAACACTGACATGGCCAACCATGTGCCAAGCCAATCTCTCTACTGAGCACAGCACACAACATGAAACATGAAACATTCACAGCAAGTGTATGTGGGTTTGCAGAGCTGCATTTCTGTCAACGGTAACGTCCTCATTCAAAATAAAATAGAAAGCACTGACTTTGCTATTTTCCTACAGGATATTTATGTAATCAGACCCTTACATAAAGGATTATAGGCAAAAAAAAAAAAACTCCTTCCTCAAAGTCTCATATTTCTCCAGCCCTGCCATAGATTGTAATTTTGTCAAAATGCCAAAGTTTCCAAGCAAGAATGTCAAAAGGTTACTAAACATGAAGATGCCAGCTCTTTTTCTTCTTTTGTTGACTTTTCTGTAAAAACCATAAACAAACACCTCATTATCCGAAATGTTATCAGTCGACTCTGTTCAAGCCTTACTTCGGAACACATATTTTTCTCTATAAGTTTACTCGATCATTCTAAAGGGCAACATCAACTCTGTGCCTTCTGTTCAAAATCTGTGTGCTCTATAAATGTGTAAGAGAATCCACAGGCAAGGAAAAGCTAACAACCAAAAATGTTCAGCAAATAGACAGGATTGTAGTAAATGGGTCTATCTAAAAGTGTGCATGGAATGAAAAGGAAGCACAAAAGACTGGAAGAAAAGGGAGGAGTTGGGCAAAATACCAATAATGGGTAAGAATGAATACCAACTACCCTTCACAGCTCCCTCACAGGAAAGGCAATCAAAACTCATCCAAAACAAGTTTAAATCTTAAAGATGTTGAATAAAATAATGCAACACAAAATATTATACAGATATTACATGTGGTATAGAATTGTTTGTATATTTTTAAATATATTTTTGAGAAAAAGCACACATAGATGGTTAAACAGCATTGGTTTGAAAGCTAATACAATGGCATCCTCTATCAAAGACAAAGAAATACCTCCGAGGACAATCCATCTGACAGATGTGCACACTCTAATGTTTGACCTGATCTTCATTACACAGATGTTCATTGATAACAATTCATTATACCAATACTTAGCTATGTTTTCCACTTGCTGTTATTTATTTGTTGTTTTATATTACATATTTTCTGAACTAAGCAAATAAAAAACAGAGCACAAAGGAAAGCAATAACATTTCTTCATACAGATCATCATAAACCCATGAAAAGTCCTTAACTGGCAACTTTGTTGAAAAGATTTCAAGAGTCATTCAGGAAAAAAATCAGATAAAGCCACAGGGGACTATTCATAACAAAAGATAATGAGCCAAAGAGATTTCTATTTTCCAAAAAAATATATGAATTTTTTTAAGGAGGCAAGAGCCTGAAACTTTACAAGTTGTCTAAGTCTTGGTGATGAATATGTCAACTTTGGTCTAACATCATTTCTCCAAACTTGCAGAATTTCAATTTCTCAGGCTGGTCTGAAGCCAGTCGTTTATTAGAGGTTGTGTAAAACTTTATGTTTTTCTGTGAAACACGGCTCTACAGCTTCTAGGCCAGATTGTGGCCTCTTTGTCACTTTCGTGACATCTCCTATTCACAACAGTACTACCAGAAAATCTAGAGACATTTGTGTTAATGGTACTATAAAATATCACTTACTATCTGGAGATATAGTTAAAATGAACACTTATATACATACACACAGTCATACACAAATACAGAGAGAGACACACATATGTACATACAGATATATAAGCACACATAGACACAATCATACACACACACATACTCACGTACATATACGCATATACAACAGGTACGCACACACACACACACACACTCCCTATTGTTTCCCTCAGTGCCAGTCAATCTGTCTTAAAGAAGAGTTATGGAACAAAGGAATAAAGGAGTAGCTGAGTGAAGAAAGGTTTAACAGCAGCTACACAGCTGAGAGCCAGACACTCAGCACGCTTTTCTATGCTTTGCGTGTCCCCCTGTGTTAAAAATATCGATGAAACAGACACCGATCAATCTTCGCCAAAAAAATGTTGCATTAAAATGGATGGATACGTCTCTGCATACTTCGTCATAATACCTAGTTTCATTTGACTCTGTTTGTATTACTCTAAAATCATGCTAAGTCTAGATGATTGTATGGGGTCTCTGGCTGAATGGTAGAACATGTGGCTAGCATGTTTGAGGACTTGGGTTCGATTCCTGGCACTCAGTTATAAATCAATAAATATATGAGTAAATAAATGAAGCTGTAATCTGATATTTCTAAAAATCGTAACTAATAAGAAAATTAAAGCTTCAGGACAACACTTCTACTAAGCAAAGTTCTCTCTAATTAAGCAAAAGCTATTTTGGGTTTCAAGCACACACATTGACGCTTACCGTGTTTGGTTACAATGGTTTCCACCCTTCAACAAACTAAACATTGAGTGAATGAAAGACAATTAGGGCAACTGTATTTCCCCCTAGCTTCAGTCCCATTTCCATGAACTAGAGTATTCAATGATCCGGGCTGATTAGATCCACAGACACTGGATAATGTCTGATGAAATGATAAAATCAGATGAAATGATTTTTAAAAAATAAGGGAACACAGGTTCGTGGGTTAAAAGGCACTTTAATTCCTAAATCATAGTCGATAGTCATGGCTCTTTCCTTCTCCAACAGTCACCTTGCTACTGTACCTTTAAAAACGGTCTAAATTGGGATGATGCTCAAGCGCATCTGATAACAGACTATCAAACGCCAGGGGTGAGCAGTTGAGATCACAGTATGGCAGCGTGGGGGAGGGGGGTAGAACGCCATCTTCGTGCGGGCAATTAGCATTGAGTGCATGGCACAAAGGGAGTCACATGCCGATATTCCAGCTCGACTAAGCTCGGCCAATTCCTGGAGAATCGGTCACGGAGGATCCTACACTCACTTCTCCTTGGTTGTAATATTTCACTGCCATTGCTGATAGAACTTCATGAGCATGAGGTCCTTTCTGTGTTGATCAGCTCTGGCATGAATTCCCAAATGTCAACTGCGGCTCAGCAAGCCTGGGAAAAGGTCAGGCAGTTAAGAGTCTGGCGCCAGCAGGGCAGTGTCTCCCAGCGAGAGCTGGGTCTGACTTCTGTGGGACAAGGGACTAGGTCACATGCTGAGCTGCAGCTGACTTCACCTGGCCGAGGGGTCTAGAAGACAGGCAAAGCTGTCAGGCAAATACAGATGTGGAGATGGACCAGAACACCTAAATCTACAACAGGAACTCCGGTCGGAAGTGCTTATGAGCTTCTCTGTACCTCGTCTACTTACTTAAGGGCTTGTGAAACTCCAAAAAGCAAAAAGCAGCCGTAAACAAAGAAGCTGGCAGTTAGTAGTGGGGAAACAGAAGGGAGGCCATAAATTCGGAATCACATTCTGGGCAAACTTAATAAAAATCTGGACTCCAAAAATGTTTAAACTTGTCTTAGCCTGACAGTGCGTGAGTATTTCTGGTATTTGATCTTAGAACCTCGTTCCTTTTCCGGGTTGAACCACAGTCATGGAGCAGCCTGCCACACAGACATGCACGATTAAATCTGTCCTTAACAGCCTTAGCATGGCAAAAAATGATTATAACTATTGTGAATCTCCTTAGAAACCTCTAAATGCATTCTAGACAGAAGTCACCCAGTGTACATCAATAGATATTTAATTGGTGGATGTTCTGACAAAGCACAGTAGAGACCTATCTTCCAAATACAGACCTGAAGGAAGATTAGAATATTCCTTCTGAGACTAGAAGTAGCACACTTCAACCTATCAATTCTCACGATGCAGAAATTGTTACCATAGACTTTAAAAGTTCCTTAAACTCATCAAATGTGAGACACTCTCATTTGGGTACAGTCGGTGAGAACAGGCATACAGCGGGCGGCTGTGCCCTGTCAGAGAGTAAACTAATGGACAGAGACGTTTAAACAGCATCGCAGGTTTCATTATGGAACACCAAAATAATTAGCAGTTTTCGCTGAAAAGCTTGCTATTTCTTTCACAAATCATTAAACACAGGCACTTTTTTTTTCATGAAATCGCTGTGCGATCCTATTTTTCTTGCATAATGTTCTTTTTTCTCATTTCAAAATAATGGCTTAGTTGGTCATTAACACTTTAAATCTTGGGTATCTTTCTCACGATTTAAATTTAGTACGGGCCTACTCATATGAATAGAGGAAAGTTTCAGAGTCAGATGGAGCAAAAGAAGAATTTTACAGAAAAGTATGAAAAGATGAAAGCATTCACCTTCCAAAGGAGCTGATTTGGGTGGATTTCTAACACAACAACAAGGCTCATTTTGCCTTACAATGAATAGATTTTGAGGTAAAAACTCCTGAGGTCACTTTAGACTGTGTGTTATAGACTCCTACAATGCAGATTTGCCTGTCACCTTAGCTGGATCACAGGATTCCCCCACCCCAGGTTAAGCCCTTGCTTCTTGACATTATGGAGACATTTCCATGAGAGATTAGCATTTGAACCAGTAGATTAAAGTGACTTCCCAGAACTGATGAAAGTCTTGAATGCAGCAAAGGACTGAGGTGGGAACAGAGGTGTTGTTGTTGAGGCTATATCCCAACACATATATGGTCTCCTAAGCAACAGATGTGTGTGTGTGTGTGTGTGTGTGTGTGTGTGTGTGTGTGTGCTGCCATTTACTAAACAAAAGCATCCTGATACCTGGGAAAATGATACACTTTCATTAAGGGAAGGGGGAGGAGAACATGAGGAAACAGGATGGCCAAGATGGGGGAAGGATTGAGAGGGAGAACAAGGAAAAAGATATCTTGATTAAGGAAGCTATTATAGGGCTAACAAGAAGCCTGGCATTAGGGAAATTGCCAGGAATCCACAAGAATGACCCCAGCTAAGACCCTAAGCCATGGTGGAGAAGGTGCCTGAACTGGCCTTCTCCTGTAGTCAGATTGATGACTTTCACCTTGTCATCATAGAACCTTCATCCAGCAACTGATGGAAGCAGATGCCGAGATTGACAGCTAAGCACTGGGCCGAGCTTCCAGAGTCCAGTTGAAGAGAGGAAAGAGCAATAATAATGAGCAAAGGAATCAAGATCATGATGGGGATACCCTCAGAAACAGCTGACCTGTAACATGTTGCATTAACTGAATGTCTGTCCAACTGCTAGGGCAGCCACCTAGAGTAAAACAAAAGGACATTCAACCAAGTACCCAAGCACCAGGTCTAAGGATAGCTGTACTATTAAATTGATCTAGGAACCCCATTACAATTGATTCCCCTTTTCAAAGTCTCATCTTCTCACTTTAAGAAAGTGTTAGTAAGGGCTTAAGAAGGTATTTGGTTCTACTGTATGATGCCCCAACTATCTAACAACACTTCAATATCACCATGAGAAAGACCAGTTCAATAAGCCTAGAAGCAGTCTCTAAGTGCTGTAGAGAAAAACAACTTTTCCTATTTGTTGATATGTGATGCTCAGTATCATACTTTACATTATGTAGGTCCCTGGGAAATATTTTGATATCCTAGATGAAGAAAGCTATTGAAAGTGGCATATTCTTTGAACTAAACAAGTTCAAATTAGAACTCAAGGTTGTTGATGCTCAACCCTGAGTTTGATATACTTGTTTATTCATTTTTGTGTTGTTGTTATTTGGTGGTACTGGTGGTGGTGGTGGTGGTGGTAGTGGTGGTTGTGGTGGTGGTGTGTGTGTGTGTGTGTGTGTGTGTGTTGAGACAAGATTTAATCATGTAGCGGCTGGCCTGGAGCTCACCATGTAGACCAGGCTGGTCTCAAACTCAGAGATATACCTGCTTCTGCCTCCTGAGTGCTAGTATTAAAGGTGTGGGCCATCATGCCTGGCTGATACTTTCATACATCGTCATCAAAAAGTAATTTTGCTCAGAGCCATTCATTGGATAGCAATTCTAAATACAAAAAAAATTCAATCTGGGATTTGAAAGGAGAACCAACGAGAAATGAAGTACCATGAGCACAAAAAAATCTCATGAGGGAGGAAGACAGTTTTTAAGTGCATATTAGATACAGTTGTCTAGAGGAATAAAGTCAAAAGAATTAATATATATGAGTGTTTATTAAATTGGTTTATATGATACAATTGGAATAGCTTAACAATCTATGCCTCATACTGGAGAGGCATAAAGTCCATTAGTTGCTCAGTACACAAAGATGGGTGCTTGAGCAATCCTAATTTGGTTCCAAAGGCTTGAAAGATTCCAGTAGGGCTACCAACTCTAGCATCAGAAAATGAACCAGCAATGGCAACAACAGGGTAGATAAACTCACCCAGTAAGAGCAAAACAGGAAAAAAATCTTCTAGGAGTTTTTGCATATTAACTAAGGCAGTCAAGACAACCCCACACAAAAACATTCCTACAAGTCAGCACAATGTAAACCATGGCTAACTAAGACTCTAGGTTGTATCACGGTGACAATTAAATCTCTCCATCACAAATGGGAAGGTGGTGATAATGATGTTCAGGTGATGACTGTGATTGGCTCCATGTGAGCAGGTGAGATGAATGCACAAAATTTTGAAAGTCACAGCCAAAAAGAGTCTCACCTTCCTACAAGAAATCATGAGCTAAGCATACAAGGACTTCATTGCAAGTAAACTGAGTTTTAATCTAATTTTCTGATATTTAACAGCCTCATAAATTAACTTCTAATGTGATTCTTTTGTCCAGAAATCATTGTTGAAAATGCCCATCATGCTTATTAAGACAAAGAAAGCTGGAAATGGTAAACTATTCCACAATATAACGTTATTAGTATTGTTTCATAACTCCAAATGGCATATTGTCCTATCTCAGATCCTCAACACTAACTGTCCCAACCAGACCATCTGCTGCAAGAAGGTGTTTGATGAACTTGTTCATCATCAACAAAATGTTTTAAAGAGATCCAAACATAAGAATCATGCCCTGTGAGAAGAACAGGTGCAATCTTTTAGACAAAGAACATTCTTTATCAGAAAAGGTTGAAAGGTATTTTGCACTAAGCAAGGAAATTTTGTTTTCATGATCTTATGAGTTGTTGCTGTTATTAAGCTTTTTAAATTTTTTGCCAAGGCATCCAAATCATTGGATTTAGAAAAAAAACAACCAAGTAATATAATTTAAAGCAACAATTTGTTCTAAGAAACTATTTATTTTTCCCCTCAAAGGAATTACACGTGTGGGTTATTTCATAACATCTTTCATTTTCAAGATGTATATGATACCACTTGTGACTGGTGCTTGTGTCTTAAAGACTATAACTTATTCATAAAAATAAATCAGATGTGTCTGCAGAGCAGTGTAATACCAGGACTGTCTGTCTGCTTGCTCCTGGTACCTAATGAAGCATGAGACAGGCTCTGAGCACAATCAAGATGTTTATGTTCTTCTGGTCAACAAAGAACAGGTAAAAAAAAAAAAAAAAAGGCAACAAAAAATTAGAGTTTGTATTCATGTATATCAGAGAGAAAATGGACATGGGGACTGAGAAATGGAAATGTGTTCAACAGTTAAAATGCCTACAAGTCTTTATATAACAAGATCAAAGCAAAGGGTGATAAGCAGGAAGGAACAAGGATGATGGTACTATAAATAGCATCAAGATGAAAAGAAGGTGTTACTGCAACTGAAGCTACTGTCCTAGGGCTTCTGAGATGAGGTTTCAGACCTTTGTCATTAACATTAAAAAGACAATAGTCCTTAAGGGAGTAAATGTGTTTCAACAGAAGTCACCCACAAAGATAGATTCAAACCGTAGCCTGGCAATGTTCTCTTTAAAATACAACAGCCAAGCTTGCTCTTGCAAGGAAAATATAACTCTAGCAGCCAAGTACCATTTTCATTGTGTAGTCATTTGAAATGGTTTACATACCATTTCAGGTAGTATTTAAGAGAATATGGGGTCATTTATGTCCATAACTTTTACATTGTCCTGCCTGTGTGGTCCTGCTTCTTCCTCCAGATGGCTGGCTGCAATGGTCCACGAGGGTGGAGGAAGCAAAAGCAAGAGAACAGGGTTAGGAAGAATGTTGGTATAACTGAGGCAGTGCTCTGGGAGACTGGCTTTAGTGTCTGGGAGACAGGCTTTAGTGTCAACCTTGTTCCAGAGTATAAGGAATACACAGGATTGAGGAACCTGGGTACAAACCCTATTTTGCATTAAGAGGCACACCCCTATTACAAGGTTCAGTATGTGCCAATAGAATCCTACGGCAGAGCTCCAAGCACAAATCTTCTAGCAAGAATCTGTGCCAGGGGTCAAACTAAAGATGAATCAGCTTTCAGATAAGGTCAGTCCCCCAGGGTAGGAGAAACTGCCGGGCAACCTAACCAAGGCACAGTCACCCTGCCCACATGCACGAGCATGTACAGTTGGCACTTTATTCCTGAGCCAACCCAAGGTCTGCTGCTACATCCAGAGGCTGCTGATGCAGAGACACCCACCAGAGATGCCAATGGCAGATGTTTTTACTTAGCTTGTTGTTTCTAGTTTATGTGCCAGCTGCTCAAGTGCTCTCTGTAGGCAGAGCTGTGCCTCTGTATGCTTTGAGCATGGGCTACTAGAAAGCTGTGTCATTTTTGATTGTTTTTAATTTTTCCAGATTTCTCAGGCCATATGTAGATATGTGCCCCACATTGGGTGACAAATGTAAAAGGCTTTCTTGAACCACCATTTGCTAAATCATGACACAGGAACTTATTATTAGTTATGAGTGCTTGGTCTTAACTTAGGCTTGTTTCTAGGTGGTTTTATCACACCCCCTTCCACTTAAATTAATCCATTTCTATTAATCTCTATGTTGCCCCAAGGCTCATTTACCTCATCCACATACTGTCCATCCTGCTTTCCTGCTTCCTCCATGTCTGGCTGGCTGGTCCCTCATGGGCTGGCCACTGGCTAGTTGGCCTCCCTCTTCTCTCTCCTGCCAGCCCCACCTCTCCCTCCTCTGCCTAGCTATTGGCCATTCTCCTTTTTATTAGGCCAATCAGATGGCTTGGGCAGAGGAAGTAAAAGAGCAGCAATCTCTACATAGTTAAACAAACGCGACATAAACATAAAGCAGCACATACATCTTTACATAATTAAACACGTATTCTCTTCCACACCACCATCACATGGTTTCATAAACATTTGATTTATTCATAATACTGGAAGCCCTGTTAGAGGAGACAATTTTACACAGTGCTGGAGTTCCTCACAACCATACAGAACACCCTTATGTTACCCTTTCCCTGTCTTTTTATCCGTCCCAAATGTTATCAGTCATTTCCCTGAGAACCAGGCTCACATTGGCGGATGCTTCTGAACAGTTTTCCAAACTGCACCAATCTAAGATTCATGAGCAATAAGTGAGAGATGCAAGCACTCTGCGTGACAGACTTTGTAAGTGTAGCCAGTTAATCTCTGCTCATGTGTTATCATGTGACTGATAACATCAGCCACCTTTCCAAGTGCCTATTGGCCTTTTGGATACGCACTTTGTGAAATGCCTAATTCAAGTGCTTTTCCTACTCTTTATAGAATTATTTGCCTTTTACTTATAGACATGAAGTAATTATTTACATATTCAAGATATAAGTCATATGGTTAATATGTATTCCAAATGCATCCCAAATCTTTTCGCAATGTTTAAGGCATCTGTTTTCACTCTCTCAAGGTTATCCTTCGTGGCGAGGAAAGGGTAATACATTTTTCTCACCTACCATAAAGTTCGTGACCAAGAGCCTCATGATAAAAGGAATGCCAGCAAGAGAGAAATGTACATATGCATTGATCGTAAGTTTTATGTGTTGTAGGAGCCTTCACAAGGAAGTCCCAACAAGACAGAAAACCGCATTTCTCATAAGGCGGGTCTCATTTTTCTTCAGTCTCCCCACTCCTGCCCCAGGTCTCTGGCAACTTTGCCTTCCTCTGATGCATTCAAGGATTCGTGTGATTATACTGGGCTCACTCAGATAACCATCATTTCCTCATCGTAAGACTTATACCTTTAATTACATATGCAAAGTTCTTTATGACATATAACATAAACATGTAACATAACAGATTTCCGGGATCAGGGTTGGAGTGTCAACATCTTCAGGGAATTATTATTTGAACGCCTACAGTTATTCTCAATAACTTCTTAATACGATAATATGAAAAGTAAGCCATCTTCCCCAAAGAAACTAGGAAGAAAACTTGGCCAAGAAAGCTATCACATTGGTCTTATTCCAATATATCTTTAATTTCTGCATGGTTATACTATTAGTTAATTAGAATATTTCTGTCTACTCCTTATTTCAGCTTTATCACATATTAGTCATGTGTTTGTGAGTACAATGAATTATTACATTCTGATATTAATAGGGCATAAAATATTTCTAAGATAGGAACTATATTTTATACCTATCAATCCCTCCAACCAAACATCTGATGTACTTATTGACTTTAGCATGTTCCCTTTAGTCAGTATAGACTCTAGTTGGCTAGCACAACCTCTTCAAATGTTAGCAGCACAGTTTCACTGCTTCATAGGATACTACGCCTCTAACATAGACTGTGTGGTTGTGGTCTCATGATGCAAACATGCTCAAGAAGATATTTGCAATAGTGGTCTCTTCATTCCAACTCAGAATTCATGTGTGCAACCATCATTTTCACCGGATAAAGATGCACAGAGAAAGAAAACCACTCCAACTACTTGAAAATGTCAAAATCTGACGTCCCTTCAGCTTCCAAAGCACGTATGTTCTTGTGCTGTTTGCCACAAGACTCCGCATCAAATACAGGAATCACTGCTTTTGACTTGATTGCACTATAATTATTCAAATACCCTTAATTTTTATGCTCTGTTCTAATTTCCATATCCGCTGTTATCATTTAAGAGTCATTATTATAGATAATGTATCTAAAGCACTTCCATTAATTAGAAAATGCAGTTGTTGAACAAAGGCAGTCATAACACAAAAGGCTCCCTACAAAGGCCACTCTATCCACGTAGCTGAACATGTTACCAACATGAATCATAACTAGTACAAGCGTTTCAGCACCTAGTAGTCCCTTTCCCACCCGGCTTGACCGGTTCACCATGGATCTGACCTCAGCTGGCCTTTCTTCCTGCCGCCTGCCTTCCGGAAGCCGAGCTCTGAGGGTGAGATCAATGCCTGAAGAATACGCACCTCGGCTTGAAGCCAGGATTTGCTCTCCGCAGGTGCTCGGCAGGGGTCTGCCCCTCTTATCAATCACCGGGAAGCTGGAATGTTTCCTCCCCTCTGCAGGAAACCATGTCTCTGGCTGAGACTTCCCAGCAGGGATTTCTAACAGTTCTGCCTGATAAGAAACTAATTTAGGGTCAAGGAAAAAGAAAAAGGTAAAAAGGCAGACAGGGAAGAGCTGGGGCACAAATAAGGAATTAGAGAAAGTTTTCACATACCTCGCTCCACACTTCACAGGAGGACTCACCAGGAAGCTTCTACAGGAATTGGAGAATCATTGATTATTAAGCATAAAAAAACTTTAGAAAAATATTTTTCTTCATAAAAAGAAGCTATAAATAGGAAGCACTGAAAATTTATTAATGCTAAATATATTCAACCTGACCTTCACCAAAAGGCCATCTATTTATCTGATCACAGGAGCAGGGAGACCTGAGCCATTGTTATGAAACTGAACTAGATTCAGTTAGAGCTTTCAATTTACTTTCATTCAATTCCCACTTATATTTTAGGGTAATTCAGCAATTGGATTAAGTCATTAGCAAGATTTTGAAAGCCTGGAGAATATTGTGACAGTGCCCACATCCTAAGGAGGCAGAAATGTAATATCACCTGTCTTTCAAACTGAAGGAACTACCTGGAGAGGGGATTATGTATTCCTGATAGAGGCTTTATTAGTTCAAAGTATTAAAGTTAATTTTTATCATCTCGGTTTTTTCTGTGATAATGGCAGATTTTTTTCCTAAAAGAAAATAAACACTTCATAGTATTTTAAAGGGGAAAAAATAGAATAGATAAAAATCTACCTAGAAGCCCAAGGGACATATGGAAAATAGATTTAAAATTGAGAAAATGGCTTTTAAGCTCTGATTCTTAGCTCTGTCAATCATTCTAGTGTAGATAATGTCACTACTAACTCAAAATAAATTACAATAATATGACATTAGTGTTAGGCTTGGTAGAAGAAAGAAATTTAAGTCCATCTAGAAAGACTAAAAATACTATTTGTGAAGAGGAGTGTTCATCTTATTTTTTTCTAATTTTAATTTCTAACCACGATCTTAAATCTACATATATTGGCCAAACATAATATTCAGTTTTACCTGTGAGTAAGACATTGAAAGGCTCTTTCCTCTTTGGAGGTTGTCACATGTGATCTTCCCAAACTACGGTAACCCTCAGAAATGGAATACAGTCAACATGACTTCAAATCCAAATACGGGAGGGTGGGCAGCAGGGGCACATCCTAAAGCTACATGACAATCCACAAAGATGTCAGGAAAACCTGAGCAGAGCCAAAGGTCCCACTGGGGATATGGGGCTTAGTGTTAGAAACACCTGAGCGCCTCCTCCTACTAGAAAGTAACTGCAAATAAAAGAGAATGAGCAGCAGAGAAAAGATGGGGCGCCTCCAAATTTGCCATTACCTGGTTAATAATAAAAATGAAGAATACTTTGCCAAGCAGCCAGTGTTCGTTTTATTGTTTAATTTCACACAAAGCAGATCTTAACTTTGCATAAATTCCATCATTTCTACCCGAGAGCCGGAAGAAGCAGGACTCCCTGCCAAACATCGGCCTAGAAAAGTTACAACGGCCTTGGTGTTGGCGCAAGCAGGTCAACTGAAGGTTAATATTTAATCAGGCTTCTTCTCTGATCCCTAAAATCATGTGGGTAAGGTAAAGTTACTCTGAAACCGCTGAAAGCAGGATTTCAATTACTATGAAGAAGAAGCAGTGTTGGAAGAAGAAGAAGAAATGAGCAAGCCATGCAGAATTCAGGGAAGCCGAGTAATGTTCCTATATCAGTAACATATCAAACAGGCTAACATTAGGAGTTAAAGCATCCGCTTTAATCCTGGCTATTCAAAGGAATAAACTCGTCGGGAATCCCTCTTCCCAGTGTGTACATTGAGCTACTGAGTAGCAGCCACATGAGCAAGAAGGTCAGATAAAATATAAGAGCAAGGGAAGGCAGGGACAAGGAAGACATGCCGGGGCTAATTCCAATCTGAATTCTGAAACTGTCTTAGCTTCCAGCCATGTATATGTGTAGATTAGTTCATTTCTCCCTGGCACCTGTGTCCAAGTCAAGCCAGCTAACTGTCCCTCATCAGCAGGACACCCACACTGTAATGCCCCTTTTCTGGCAAATATCCATACTTGATTGTCTATTCTTACATTTGGTCACAATGATGTAAATACTTTAATCTCTCTGCAACAAGTCCGTGTACCAGAATCAACACCCCCATTTCGTTTAACCCCATTTCTGCCCAAGACAAACTACAACATCACTATACCTCATCTATCCACACTTCCAACTCAGCTTAGGCAGCTTTCCTTCAAAAAATATTAGAAAATTATTACACTACAAAGTGTTGGGCTAAATACAGGGCTAAACCATTTTCTCCCAATTTCTTTCAAAGCTTTTAACTCTAAGGACCTAGCTGAGAAAAAATGACAGGCCGTCATTGGACTAGAAAGGTGGCTTATTTTGGTAAAGGACCTGCCATATAAGCATGAAGACTGGAGTTTAGATCTCCAGCACCCACAAAAAAAAAAAAAATACTGAATGCAATGGTACCTGCCTGTAACCTCAGTACTGAGGTGAGGAAGGGCAGAGATAGGTGAGTTCCTGAAGTTCAAGGGTCATCTAGCCTAGCCGAATAAATGAGCATCGGTTCAATTATAGACTCTATCAAAAGAAAGAAGGGAAGAAAGAAAGAAAGAAAGAAAGAAAGAAAGAAAGAAAGAAAGAAAGAAAGAAAGAAAGATAGATCTGGTTTCCAGATGTACATGCACCCGGGTGTATACGCACTACACTTGTAATAACACACACATACACACACATACATACACATATACACACATACACACACATACACACTCATTATTGTTTTAATATGGATTCTTCATCATCTCCTTTTTAAACCCAATAATATTCTAAGCATTGCAGCAGGCTTACAACTGTCACCTTGGATTTACATTTTCCAGGGTATTTTCTGCCTCTCCTTTTGAATTGTTATGAAACCCTTGCCATTAGCCTGATAATTTTAAGGTTAATTAGGGTTCACATCTTTCTGAAAGACTAGCAAAATACACCGTGTAACCAGGGCAACTAAAGCTACAGTTTGCTCCGTGCACACACAACTTCTTGATGCTCTGAGAAAAATAGAGGATTCAACCAATGTTCAGCTCTCTCAGCTCTAAGCTCAGTCGAGTCCAGTTTGCTAATGCAGACAACTGGATGAGAGAAACAGAAAGGATACTTGTAATAGAGTTACAATTTAGTTTATCTACCCACGACCAGGACCCAGGGAACGGTCAACCCTTGAGCTCGGCTCACTCTCTCCTGTTTATACAGTCTAGACTCCAAGACCAGGGAATGGTGCCACACATGCCCCCCACCTTGTTAAATTATCTAAATGAAATAACTCCCCAGAGAAATGTGTAGAGACCTGTGTTCTCATCAAGTTGACAATTCAGGCTAGCCAGCACAGACAATCAAGGAGAAACACTGGTAAGCATTGTTCGTGTTTGGGGGTCGTCAATATCAACCAAAAAAAAAAAGTTTTGGTAGGATTGAGGACTGCCTTAGCTAGTTTTATATCACCTTGACAGAAGTTAGAGTCATTTGGGCAGAGGGATTCTCAAATGAGAAAAATAACTCCATTAAGATTAGACTGTAGGCAAGCCTATAGGGGATTTTCTTTATTAGTGATTGACGATGGAGGCCCAATTCACTGTAGGTGTTATCTCACCGGGGCTGGTGGTCCTGAGTTCTATAAGACCCAGCATGAGCAAGCCGTGAAGAGCAAGATGCTAAATACCATTCCGCCATGGCCTCTGACTATCAGCTCCTGTTTCCAGGCTTCTACCTCCAGGTTCCTGCCTTGAGCCGCTGCCTGACTTCCCTCAGTAATGAACTGTGATAACAGAAGTGTAAGCAAAATAAGGTCTTTCCTCTCCAGGCTGCTTTTGGTTGTGGTGTTTCGTCACAACCCTAGTGCAGACTGTAACTGGAGTATGCAGGTTCCTGCGACGGCTTGCCAGACATTTTACCGCTGCGCTACACCCTCAGCCCTACCAGCGACACCTAGCGGAGAATCCGTCATCTCCTGTGTCCAAGCCAGATGCTCACTTTCCCGGGTCCTCCACAGTTGGGTGCACGCTTACAATCTCACTATCGCTCTCAGAATCTCTATTTCAAACCTGTTCAAACACGGACACCTCCAAAGATGTACTTCGGTGAGAGCGGAGCATCCAGTTGTCGGAGAAGAGCTGGAACTTTCGAGAAGTTTCACAACACCTGTGCCTGGTGGCAGTCGGCTGTCTCTAGGGGAACAACCCTCCAGAAGGAGATGCCTGTGTATCATCTCACCAGCTGTAGAGAATGCGTTCCAATTTGCACCTCTGCAAGATGCACTTTGAGCCACCTAATATTATGAATCAATTTTCTTTATGTTTCAATTTGGTGTCTGTCCTTACGTGGGGTCCTAGGAATGCAGAACACAGCCGAAGCTTTTAAACTAGTGATTTGTTTTCTGTGCTGCTTTGACATGAACATGAGTACGAATTTTAACATTAGAAGGAGACACCAGAAATGCTAGCAGGCTGCAGAGTCCCCTCCTGCAAAGAAAGTGGCCCCGGTGACTTTTTCCAGTCTCTTCTCGATGTTCTGGGAATCATCTTTGCTTCTTTGTTATGAGACATGTGTTCGTTTGGGAGTTTTAGAAGCTCCAGAGAGAGGAAAATGGCTTTCTGCGGTGTGCAGAAAGGGGAAGCACGGTACAGCAGCCCGAGGGACACCTCACGCTAGGGAGCAAAAATCAGAAGGCTTAATGCAATTTCACAGCGTTTGGATGACTGGCTGAGTAAGAAAATGGGTAAATTAATGGATGAATGGACGACACGGGTGAGTGGATCCCAGCGTATGACGGGTGAGTACTCCGATAGCGGGCTGCTCTCCAGATGGGATTCCTCTCCCGGGACTCCGCTGACTCCCTCCACCCAACCTGCAGCTTCTGGCCCCCCAGAACAGAACTCCTTTCAACAGGGGCCAAGATCCCAGAAACTTACAAAGCCTAAACCTGATAACCTGTCTTTGCCTTCTCCTTCTCCTCCTCTGTTATGAACCGGAGACTGGGATGAGAACGGCCCCGCTCTTCTTTCTGCCCACAACGCTAGATGGTTTTCAAAAAGTATTGATGAAGGCCCCGAGGAGATGGCTCAGTCAGTGAAGTGCTAGCCACACAAACATGAGGACCTGAGTGTGCATCCCCACCCTCAGTACCCACGTAAGAAGCTGGCCTTGCAATGCTGGCATGGAGGGAAGCAGAGACTGAAGGGTTGCTGGAGCTCACTGGTCAGCTACTCCTGCCCAGTGGGCAAACCATAGGCTCCACGAGAGATCCCATCTCAAAAAAAAAAAAAATGAGATAGAAATTAAAAAGGAAGCCTAGCCCAAATCGACCTTTGACTCCCATATAGGCACATTCAGATGAGCGTACATGCACACAGTGCACACGCAGAAGAAATAATTGATCAAGACGCTATTGTAGTCACATTTAAAATGTTATGCACAGCGAGGGCTTCCTTTTTAATTTCTATCTCATTTTTTTTTTGAGATGGGATCTCTCGTGGAGCCTATGGTTTGCCCACTGGGCAGGAGTAGCTGACCAGTGAGCTCCAGCAGACGGCTGGGCCTCCTCACTCATCACACCTAGTACAAGAGCTGATGGTGAATGCAGAGGACTCTGGAGTGCCACCTAAGAGCCTTGTAAAATAAATAGAAATGGAAAAGAAGCAAGGAGTCACACAGAAATGTGGAGGGTTTTAAAAGACCTGAGTGGGTGGTGGGTAGGGAGGGTCAGGGTTTACAGAGTAACAACTTCTGTGTTGTAAATTACCTCATCTGTACACCTTGTATTGGGACACTATTTCTCAGCACTTCCTGTGTCTGCATTGCTTAGATGGTGGGAAATGAATGCCAATATAAAACAACTGTGTTGGCAAAATATTTTTTACTTTGTTTTGAAGTGTGCCCTTCCCCTCTTTTAAGTTTAAAGTCAGAATTCCCTTCTTTGGTTTATTGGTTGTAATTGTATTGTAATTGGTATGACTAAGACATAACTGTGCTGGGAAGAAGTTGTGCCATGAAGGTCTTTAATTTTTTTTAATAAAAACATTTAAATAAATGAAATGTCCCTGTAGCCTGAGCAATATGCTTCTCCAACCGACACCGTGTGTAATAAAGGATGACTTAGTTTTCGTGTGATTTGAAAAAAAAAATAAAATAAAATAAAAAATAAAAAAAAATGTTATGCATACTTTTATATTAAAAACCTTTCATTTCACAATTGTACAGGCAATAAATATTAATGTTCATATTTTCTAATATACTGGACATACTAAAATTCCAGAAGATTGACTGATTTTCAGTCATGAAATGCTGTTCCCTCCACCCCAGCGGAGGGTTCCTACACTGTTTCATGGGGGGAGAAAGGCTGAAAAGAATTTAAAACGAGATTTACATGTGGAAATGCTCTGACCTTCTGTGGATTAACACTGGTGTGATATCAGACAAGAGCGTTTACTGGGCTATAATTTAAAGCCTTTCAGGGCTTTTGGCGGATATCAAATAATAGCCTACTTAAAGGCAATTCTACTTACTTGAATCAAAAGATGAACTCAGAAATAACATAACTGCTACCTTTGGGAGAAAGACTTTCAAAATGCTCTTTTTCTAGGACATGGAACTTTAAAAAAGAAACACAAAGACAATTCTCTAAAACATGACCTAAACCAACATAAAACTCTTCTAAGCAGGGAAGAAAGAAAAGAGCAGAGAGGGACAAAGGGAAAGAAGGGGGGAGGGAGAGAGAGGGGTGGGGTGGATAGCGGGAGGGAGGCAGACTGAAGTGACAGGTAGTCTAAGCAGGTCCTGGAATAGGGAAATCTGACACCCAACAGGCATTTGTTAGAAGAAGAAGAAGAAGAAGAAGAAGAAGAAGAAGAAGAAGAAGAAGAAGAAGAAGAAGAAGAAGAAGAAGAAGAAGAAGAAGAAGAAGAAGAAGAAGAAGAAGAAGGAAGAGGAGGAGGAGGAGGAAGAGGAGGAGGAGGAGGAGGAGGGAGGGGAGGGGGAGGAGGAGGGAGGGGAGGGGGAGGGAGAGGGGAAGAGGAGGAGGAGGAGGAGGAGGAGGAGGAGGACGAGGAGAAGAAAAGACCTCCAGAATATATACCAAGCATGCTGGCCACACCTCAGTTTTAGCACTGAGGAGGCAGAGGCAGGAAAAGCGTGAGTTCCAGGCCAGCTTGTGACACAAAGGGAAAACTGACGTAAAGAACACCAATGCACCCACAGACAGCTCAGTGGACAAAGGCATTTGCTCCAAGTCTGACAACCTGAGTTCGATCTTTGAGACCCAAATGGTATGAGAGAACCATTTCCCAAATTTGTCCTCTGACCTCCAACCATGTACTGTGACACACATGTGCTGACCTCTAACCATGTACTGTGACACACGTGCTCACACATATACACACAAATAAGTAAATAAAATTTAAGACAAGCAAAAAGATACTTTAAAATACGCAAAGTTGGAGAGTAGAAAGGGAGAGGGTAGGAGGAAAGGGGAGTGGGGAAACATGTGTAGCACATTCCTATCCAAACAATTAAAATTAGAGAAAAATACAAAGTTATACAAAATATTAATTTTAAATATTAAATATAATATGAAATAGTATTCTATAAGCCAATACAAAAGTCAAGCATAGAGTTCTCTCTTACTGTGTGTAAGAGTATATGTGTATGTGTATATTTCTGCGTGTGTATATGTCTGTGTGTTCACGTGAGTGTGGTGTATGTATAATGTGTGCATATGCATTTGTGTTGTCTTATAAGTGTTTTGTGTGTACATGTATGTGTGTTATGTGTACGCGTGTGTGTTTTGTGTGTGCTGTATGTATATATGCATGTGTGTGTGCATGTGTGAATGAGTGTGTATAATGAAGCTTCCTATCTTCTCTGTGCTCGGCTGAGAAGGACTACAGAGGATGAGGTTACTGAAGTCCTCCTGAGCCACCTACCCTGAAGCTAGTCCTCTAAGTCACACGTGCTCCTGTGAGCACAGCTGTGCCGTGATCTACTGCTCAGTCTGCTAATGCCTGCACACTCTGAGCAAAGCCTCCTCGAGAGCCATTGTCCTACCCCCTTGACCCTAGAGGAACACTGACATCAAATTCCTTAGACACAACTGGTAAATGATTCAGAATTCACCAGGCTGGAGTTAAAGGAAGTTCGGGTGTATGTGATAAAATTTGGAGAGAGATAAATGTAGCTTCTGCCATAGGGCAAGGAAACAATCAAAAGTCACACACTGTGTTGGCACTTCCACGGCTGTTACCAATAACTGAGGAAGAGATGTAAAGGAAGGCGATTTCCTTTGGCAATTTCTGAGAGTCCCATTTACCAAGAATAGAGTTGGGTACGGCAGAACAGAACTGTTCATATTGTGGCAGCCAGAACAGCCATGTGGGTGAGTTCTGGGTTAACGGAGAGACCTCACCTAAGTTAATACAGCAGAAAGCAATAGAGAAAGAGTCCAAAGGCAAACCCGGGGCTCCACATCCACACGCACACACACATGTGTGCACACTTGCATTTAGACAGACGTTAGGAACAGAGATCTGGCAGACATCTTGGTGAGTACAGTTAGGAAAACTGACCTAGGCACTTAAAAATTACTAAGACCGCATTTTAAATATTATAACCACAAAATTGTAAGTATGAGGTAATACATAGTTCAATTAGATATCCAGTGTAACATTTCAAAATAATGAGCTGCAATATTAACAATACAATCTCTATCAGTTTACATATGCATTCTTATTTTACAGATTCCAGAAACACAGTAGTAAAACAGAGCAATGCCTGGCACACCTTTGTGACCTATTAAAATACTTTATTTTGCTTTTGCTATTTTTCATTATTTTAATGGGATTTTTTATTTTAATTTTATATGGTAAGTAGAATGTAGCCAGATAATCAACCCCTTATACTTTGAAATGTTTCTTCACTTATTATAAATTCTTATGTTTGAACACACTTCTTGAGGAAATTATGAATTTTCTATAATAGATCAGCAATGTTTTGAATATCTGTGTAATCTAGAATCCTATTTGCTAAGTACATAATCTCAGGGACACTTTTGTTATATAAGTCATAAAGAATTCTCAATTTCTAAACTATTTTGCTGTAACTAGAATCTCTAAGAGTTACAAAGAGCCAAGTTAAATATAGCTAAGGTCAGATTTAAAGGGTGAGAATGGCCCACTCAAGGGCCATTTATGAATCTATCACTCAGAGATTTTTTTTCCCGAAATAATTTTTAGCCCACGTTACATAACTCCTAAAAATATACAAAAAAGAAAAAAAAAGCAAATTTCCCCGTTATAGGAGATGGCATTCCCAGAGAGCTAAGTGCATATTTATATCATTACAGGCTGATTTTGCATGTTCTCTACACACAGACACATGTGATCACTGAGCTGAGTCCATCGGGCATGAAGCTGTGCGCAGTCTTTACTCTTCACTCCTAATCCCTTTCCATGTTTGACTCAGTGGTTCCTTCACACAAGCAAGCTTTCGGTCACTGCTATCAATGCCCTGCTTTTAATCCCTTTAAGTCTCCTGCTCCCACGCTTGTCCTGGAGTTTCAAAGTGGCTGGTTACACTGCGCCCGAAGGTAGCACCACTGTGTTTATTTCCTGCTTTAAAAACAACGATCTGTTTATTTTTATTCCGGGTAAATTGGTGTGCCTGTATGAAGGTGTTAGACCTCTTGGAACTACAGTTATAGACAATTGTGAGCTGCCATGTAGGTGCTGGCAATAGAACCCAGGTCTTCTGAAAGAGCAGCCAGGTGATCTAAACCACTGAGCCAACTCCCCAGCCCCTATTTCCTTGTATTTTAGTTTTTGTTTCTGAAAAGCCTTTTCCCTGTCATCAATTTTGCCACTATATCACATGCCATTTCTGAGTTTTTTTCTAAGCTTGACCCTTCTATTCTTTTATTATTTTTTTTTCCCTTGACGCTCTGTTTTGAAGCAGTTACTGTCTGTGTTATTTCACCTGAAACGGGTTACCTCTCATTAAAGCAAGGCTCGTTCAGCTCGATCTCGGAGGATCAAGGTCACACAGCTGATGATGCTGCTGATGCAGGCTTAGTCCATGACTGCATCACCTTGTGACAAAGGCACACACGTGCAAAGAACTTACAAAGGAAGTGAGAAGACTAGTGTGACCCTAGCTCCTGAGGTCACATCCCACTCAGCCTCCCAAACATTCCAACTCCCAGCAAAGCCTTGAGGAACACTAATTTACTAATTTGCAGGACTGTTGGGCTGTCTGTTAACACGCCCTTATGAGACACTTAAGGTTTTTTTCTCAGAAATGTGACTCTGGTCCTTCATTGCTTTTCTTGTAGTAACCGCATGAAATCTGACCCGGATATTTTTTATAACTGCATTTTATATGAAATTCCCTCCCCTGAAGCTGTGGAAAAGTGAAAGAGCGTCTTCTAATTCCCGTAGGTCCCTCTCCTGTGTCTCTGCGGTGGACAGAAACATGGCAGCTTGCTTGCTCACGCTCCCTAGGTGTGTCCCCTTTCTCACCTGTCCAGGGCCTCTCCTCCCTTCTCTCAGTTCTTCTGCCCTGACTGACCCATTTTGCTTTTGTGCCAAGTAGTATGTCCTCAAAATGAGTCTCTCCCAGGCAGCATCTTTCCAAGCCAGATTTAAAAGTGACAATGGAGGCTACATCGTTCCAGGCCCCTCAGCACACGCCTTGAGCCCTGTTCACTCACCTGTACTACGTTAGTCAAAATCCCTGTGAATACCAGGTACAGCCCTCAGACTGTCTGCTCACGTCGGATGAACTTCGTTGGACTTTGGCTTTCTATGATTTGACCGCCAGGAGCTCTCCTACTTCCTCCCATGTAGATCCTGCTACTGAAGGCGTGGGGTTGGATGTTTTGTTCTTGTGTGCTATTTCTTGTAGTCATAAAAATATTTTCCCTCCAAGTTTTTCATAAATATTGTCCATGGGGACTGTGGCTATAACTCTATTAGTAAAATCCTGGGCTTGCAAGTATAAAAACCTGAGTTCAAGCCCATGTGAGAGAGGAGAAAAAGCCAAGCACGGTAGTGCACTTGCTTATAACCCCAATGCTAGGGAGGCAGAGGCATGAGGATCCTGGAACCCTGGGGATTGCTGACCAGCTTAGCATGCTGAAATGAGATCCATGCCAACAAGAGACAGAATTCCAAAAGCAAAGTGGACAGTGCCTAGGAGGAACATCCAAAGTCCTTTTGTTTCCACAAGCATGTGCATACACACGAGCATGTGTGCACACACACACGTACACACATACAGGCTCACATAAATGCTATCAGTAGACTCTTAGTTTTACTGTTTCTATGATTTTTTTATCTGCAGATTTAGACAAATTCACAATAATGTCTTTCCTGCCTTAGTTCCAGGGCCACTTAAACAATTTTAAGGGGCTTTTTGCCATTTGTAACCAACAAAGCCTTAACTAGTATATGATTAGATCATTTATCTCATTAAAGATAACCTTATACGTAGGGAATAATGGCACATACCTGCAACTCAGCACTCAAGAGGCTGAGACAGGAGGATCATGAATTGGAGAAGTCCTTGGGCTATATAGCCAGGCCGTATCTCACAAAAAAAAAAAAAAATTCCTTCCATTCAGAACCATCAATTCATTAAACTCAAAGAAAATAATTGAATTATCATTTTCATTGCTTACACTTTACAGCATTCCAGATGTTTAAATGATGTCTAAAGGACTGAGGGGCGGGGGACTCAGCTGATAAGTGCTTGTCCTTCGAGCATGAGGACGTACGTTCCACGTCCCAGCAAGCACAAGTTAATGGTGCACACCTGCAATCACAGTGCCCAGGAGGCACAGACAGAAGGATCCCTAGAGCTTGCTAGCCAGCAGTCTAGCTGAGTAAGTGGACTCCAGCGTCACGGAAAGACTGAAAAATAAAGCGTGCAGTTGAGGAAGGATGCCTGTCTCAGTGAGTGGTTCTATAAAACACCATGACCTAAGCAACTTGGGGGGAAAAGGGTTTAGTTCATCTTGTACTTCCACATCAAAGTCCATCACTGAGGAAAGTCAGGCAGGAACTGAGAGGCAGAAACTAAAGCAAAGGCCATAGAAGAGAGCTGCATTGTGCCTTGCTTCTCACGGTTTATCTACCCTCTTTCATACAGAACTCAAGACCACCTGCCCAGTGATGGTAAAACCCACAATGGGCGAGGCCCTCCTACGTCAATCATTAATTGAGAAAATGTCAAACAGATTTACCTTAGGCCAATCTTATAGAGGCCTTTTCTCAATTAAGATGCCCTCTTTTGAAATTAATCTAGCTTAGCTTGTGTCACGTTAACATCAAACTACCAACACACACCCAGAGGCAAATTCAGCCTTCCACGTGTGCACATACAAGCACCTATGCCAACACACACATACACATACCAGAAGGAAAGGTGATTGGGTGAAAGTGACAAACAGACTTTGAAATGAATCTTTTCACAGTCTTTGGTTTTTTTGTAGGTGGTTCTATTTGAAAAGAAAAGAAAAGGCAATGCCCACCAGCAACTAAATCCATACCTGGTTTTGCTAGGCAATAAATCCGAGATCCAAACAGTAATAAAATGTTCCCTTTCTTATGATAGTTCTCTCCCCACTCCAATCAGACAGTAAGAAACAAGCTGAAACCTTGCTCACGTGCCATCCGACATGAGAACCGCAGGTGTAACATGTGGTCAAAACTGCATCTGGACCTCCTCAGACGTGGTTCACAATCAGCTGACTTTAGAGTTCGCACAAAGCGCGGACGTACCCACTAACTGACAATATCAAGGAGGAGATTGCAGCCTGGTGGTCCTGCTTTGCTGAACTATATCATTTGACTTGGAGGAAATTTGGTTCTTATAAAGTTGAACACTGCTGCCTGACGGTCTGTTCTCTACAATCCACACTCAGCAGCCCCGCTGTTTATACAGGAAGGCAGCTCACACAGCCCACGAGCGTAAGCGTCCATCATCTTAAAACTCAGAAATCTCTGGTTTTCACGCTCAGCTGCAATGATCATGAGATCGTTCATTCAACAACGGATGTAAAAGAGGGGACTTCCGACATCTTAGCGGAAAGCAGCTGCGTGGGACTGTAGGAAGGACGCGGCTTGGTGTCTGTCGCCACAGAATCTGCCCAAGACCTCTCGGGCTGTGCCCCTCCTGTCACGCTGACTGCTGTGCCTTCATATCTGTGTCTGCCACAGTGAGAAACCACACAGCTGTATGTGAGCCTCGCCCTTCCCGCACCCCCAGGGCTAAGCCTCACTTTTTTCACCATCTCCCCATCTCCACCCTCCTCCATCAACTACACTGTAATAAATCGCTTCCCGCTGGGCCCCTGACTCCAGAAACCTAGTGAAAAGCCGTGTTCGCAGCCCTCCCTTCTCATTATATATTCAGCGCCCCATCTACAAGCCGATTTGTATTTTCAGGCCCACTCGTCAAATTAAAAGTGAAGGAGTTGGAGTGTGGATGAAGGAATGAAACGGTAAGGAACGCATCTGACTGTCTCTTTCAAACGTTTGGGTGTACGAAATGAAAAATATGAATTCCAGCTGAAAATTACAGAAGAAAATGGGTGTTAATAGCAAGAAAACCGTGCGTTTTAACACTCCGCTTGTTTTTCCCACCGTAACACATTGCATTTGTCAAAGGCCTGGAAGGAAATGTTTTAAAAGGGTCTTTTGTATTAATAAATGAAAACTAATTTCTTCCCATGAATTTAGAACTGTGACTAACACACAAAAGACTTGGATAAATACCAGGTTTATGACGTATTATTATCATCCGCAAGCTTAGCTATATTTCTTTCCTCCCATCCCTTTGATCGCAGAAGAAACCACCTGATCAATACTGTATTCTGCTTATGCTCACCCACTCAGACCCGGCCCTCTCCCGTCTTCTCAGTGGCTGACTTCTCTCAGTGTGGGCCTAATTAGTTCTCTCCCACACCATGCTCTGTATTTTCTTCCTCTGACACGGTACTCCACGGTTTCTGTTCAAGGACAAGCTAGCTATAGTCTCTCGCTGCCTATTCACTCCACAGCCCACCAAAATTAGTGACTGGGCAAAGAAAGGGGAGCCAGCAGTGCCTGGGATGTGATTCCGAAGTTGGATCACTCCCCGGCCAGATGGCAGCGAGGCCTCCATCTCTGGTGTTCAGTTTGCACTGAGGGCCTCTGGCAGGGCTGCGGCATGGCAATTACCAAGAATTTCACCTGCAGGGACTTGGAATGAACGGCAGGTTGAAGGGAGGCGGGGGCTTCTATGAGATCCCTGCCATTTGTAAATATGGAAGAAACAGTAATTATAAGGACTGGGGGATTTGTTTGGTCGTCGCTAAGGGTTATTGATGCACAGAAGAGAGAAAATGATAGGTTCAGTTTAGCCAATTAGCCACTTAAGGCAAAGGGTGAGCAGCAAGGCTCCCGCGGCAATGTTTGCAGATATTTCTCTCTCACAGCCACAGGACAGACAAGCTCCAAGAGCAGAGAACTTCAGAAAGGCTGAGTTCACAGCCCCACCACGTCTCCTGCGTTAACAGGCAATGATTAGGGCCCTGAGGTAGAGCTATCCAGGTAAGGTCTTCAAGAACATTAAACTCAGACTCCTCAGAACCCTCTGGGTCCTCATGCTGGACAGTCCACATCTGAGGGGATGCTGGACAGTCCAATCTGAGGGGATGCTGGATAACCCACATCTGAGGAGATGCTGGACAGTCCAGTCTGAGGGGATGCTGGATAACCCACATCTGAGGGGATGCTGGACAGTCCAGTCTGAGGGGATGCTGGATAACCCACATCTGAGGAGATGCTGGACCCACTGCATTGCCTGAGAAGCAAGCAGAGGCTTCAACTGTGGCAAGTGTGCCTCAAGACAATGTTCTCCTTGGCATCTTCCCTGCTTATTCCTTCTGACCAATGACTCAGCATGGCCTTGGTAAAGAAAGAAGGGCATTATCTACTGAAAGGTCGGGCAGGACTTGGTCAGTACATTCCAGAAGAATCCAACCTGGACAAGCTTATAGATGACCCTAATCCAATATAGGCATAATAAGTAGCTACACTGGGAAAATAATTTAATCTGGAAATCAAATGTCTCCAATCTACTCCTGATTCCCATATATATTTTGGCTCTGTGAAGAGGAACAATCTGTCGATTGTAAATGTTTATTGAAAGAATTAAAAAACAAAAAAGGTAATGTGCATAATGAATTTTATAATCACACACCTTTTCTAAATAAATACTACCATAATGGTGACACTTGTATTCATAATGAATATTGTTATATTTAATTATATTACAGATAATACATACTAATTAATACAAACTTAGAAGAACAGGTGTGTCAGGCTTTTCTGGCTGCAAGCCTGGCAGAAAATCACTCGGGCTACCCTCCAGGAAGATGGATTTCCTGTAAGGAAGTAAGTGGAAGCAGAAGAAACAGGATGCACACAGAAACCATGTTCAACTGAACCTCCTAGAGGAAGAAATGCAGCTCGGATATTGAACCCCCAACATGGTCACAGGCTTAGATCATCCTGTTGCCTCCTGAGCAGCAAGAGGCAAGACAGACGATCGGATGACTCAGTCCTCCTTGTCTTCTCTACTGTGACTCTCACTCATGAACGGTTTCCTCTACGTTTATAGTATCTGCTTATTCATAATTCTGTCTCCTACTTCTGCTGTCTCTCTCTCTCTCTCTCTCTGTCTCTCTCTCTCTCTCTCTGATTTTACGTCTGCTCCCACAGCCAAATGTCAATGTTCCCTGTATATCTTACAAACAAACACTGTGGTAGAATTGTATCAGTCAGAAATCTCTATTTGAACAGACACTTTTAAACTAGGCACTTTAAAAATACTTGGCGGGTTCTTATGACAGGTGACTGCTTCCTCGTGATGAGCTTGGGGAGGGAGGCCGTTCCTTGACTGGTGATTAATGACTGATGGGCACAGCCACACAGAATACACAAGTGTGTAAGAAATGCCAGCCCTGGCTAAGAAGCCCATACCCGACAACAGCCTCGCACTGGGAAAGAAGAAAATGATGTTTTAGTGAAAATTTAATTAGTAATCTCTGCACAGTTGCTTTTCTTGTTTTATTGAAAATAGTATTTTTTCCATACAATATATTTTGATTTCCCCTATTGCTACCTTTCTGGTTCCCCATCAGATCCACACCCCTTCTGTCTCTTGTTAGAAAACAAACAGGCATCTAAGGTATAAAAATAAAATAAAATATCAAAAACAAACACATCAGAATATGGCAAAAACAGCCAAACAAGAAGAAAAGCCAAAGAAAAAAAAGAAACTCATACACATTCCACACACAGGAATCCCATAAAATCCCAAACCCAAAAGCTATAATGTATATGAAAAGGACTCGTGAGATTAAAAGGAAAATTCCCTGATGCAACATTATGAGACACAGAGCCTCCAAAGATGCCACAGAGTTTATTCTGTGTTGACCTGGCCATGTAGCCTACCCTTAAGAGTAGTTTTTCCCCCAGTGAGAATCCATTGGAGAACACAAATTCATTTGCAAGTAGCTCTTCAATGTGGGATAGCATTTGGGTTAGGCATATGGGAGTAGCCACTTTCTTTTTTTTTTTTTTTTTGAGTTTTTCATTTATTTATTGAAACCTTATACATACATTGTTTGGCTGTAGAATTCTAAAATCATATTTTCCAAAATTTATCCCAAATCACAGAATGATTATAGCAAAGGAATACATTAACAATTCAGTTTTCTCCTGTGTTACACAGTGGATTATTTGCTATTATTTGCTCATTTGGTAAATAATACCTCATCAGCTTCTTCACCTTCCTCATCACAATCCTCGTCCTCCCCCTCCTCATCATTCTCCACAGCCTCCCCAGTAAAGAACAGTACTGATCTTGGGATTATCTGCTCCCATAAAAAGTGGCCAGTTTCAAAGTCTGCAGCCAGTATAGCTTCAGAATCATCATCCAGATCTCCAGTCTCAGGAACTTCAGGAGGGGTGAAAAAAAGAAAGAATCGTTGTCATTTCAGCTCTAGAACCCCATCTGGTGCAGACTTGTGCAGGCCGTGTTCATCCTGCTGCAGTCTCTGGAAGTCCATGTCTGTGCCAGCTCTGTGGTGTCCAGGAGGCATCCATCCCCTGGTGTCCTCCAGCTCCTCTGACTCTTACACTCTTTCTGCCTCCTTTTTCACAGAGTTTACTGAGCCCTGGAGAAAAGGGTTTGACAGAGACATCACTTTTAGGGCTGAGTGTTCCAAAGTCTCTCACTCTTTGCATATTGCTTGGCTGTGTGTCTCTGAGTTTGTTCCAGTTTGCTGCAGGAGGAAGCTTCTCTAGTGATGGCTGAGAAAGACATGGATTTGAGTATAGCAGAATGTCATCAGGTGATGTCTTTTCATTTGCCTTTTTTTTTAAAAAAAAGTAATTACATTTTTTATTCGTGTGTGTGTGTGTGTGTGTGTGTGTGTGTGTGTGTGTAAAACTAAGGCTGGTCTTGAAGTCATTGTAAAGTTGGGGCTTTCTGCTTCTACCTCCCAAATGCTAGGATCACAGGTATACTAGATCATAGTGGAAAATAAACTTTATGATATTATGTAAGTACCATGAGAATATACAATGCTTTATATTTCCAACAGTTTCTATATACACATGTAGGTATTTAAATAAAGTCCAGAAGAACCTCTGAGAGCAGAGGGGAAAAACTAAAGTTCGGGAGGTGGCCTAAAGAACTTTTACTCTCTGTTAAGTTCCACACTTTTAAAAGGAGGCATGAATGTATCCTTTCCTTAGTATTTTAGAGAAATGGGTGACAGAGAGTTATTTGGGCATTCCTGAGGATTGGCATACATAACCTGCCAGGATATATGTCACACTCACAGTCTGTGATAAAAGTACTCACTTTTTGAGGCCAGCCTGGTCTATGTAGAAAGAGTTTCAGGATAGTCACACTATATAAGAGACCATGACGCAAAACAAACACACAAAAAGGAAAGCCTTCACTCAACATTCTGAAGATGTTCAGTGAGCACTTGATATGCACCAGGCTTGTTCAATCTAAGCAGGAGAGGAGGCACTGTAGAGAATAATTGCTCTGCTGTCTGGAGAGGCGTCCCTTCCACTCCTTCACCGTTTCTGCATCTATCTTCACAACGGTGTTAGAAAGGAAACCTATAGTTTACTAAGACAAAAACTGATGTTATGAAGTCCACATTTAAGCTTCACAGACATCTAACTCATACCTAAAATGATTTTCCTGTGTAGTTCTAAATACAGAACTAGACAATATCCAACACAGAGGTTAATCTTCTTACGCCAGGGTTTTCCAAACCATTCAACTTTCACATTAACTCAATGAAATCTCTTCTTCCCATGACTGAACTGTGCCACTAATGGTTCCAAAGTCAAAAACCAGAGGCTACAGGAATTTCTACCCTAAGAACACAGCCCTCTTGCTCTACCTCTGACCTTCCCAGACACTCACACAATACTTGAGCCAGTGGCTTGACAGACAAACTAATATTTGTACTAATATTTGTAACTTCAGAACTGAAAAAGACAACCCTAGTAGGAGCCCACCAAGGCAGGCTGCTGTGCACGAGTCTACTCACCAATAAAGGACAGACTTTCCCTCTCCACTCAGCTTTCATCCCCACAATGGCAGCCTTGGACACCTGGGGACTGGCTTTGTCCTCTGTGGGTCACATTAAGCACAGGAAGGGAGCACCAAGCACAACAGGGGAGCACCAAGCACAGGCATGGAGAACCTTAGCTGCAGGTTTCACCTTTCACAACTTCCGAATCAGTCTCTAGCAATCAGAATGAGGATTCATGGTGCCGATGATATTTTGTGGACGTGTAACAAACCCAGGACACAGAGCCAAGATTAGTTAGTTGTTCTTTCCCTTTTTTACGGTTTCCCCAATCATCCCCCAATTTAAAACTATCGTACCCATCTCCTCTACTCCCTGGCCCATGTCCAGCCCCAAGTTAACATACCAATCATAACAAAAAGCTACACACATACCAAGCTGTACAGAAACTGCAGTTGCTTCTGCTGGGAAAGAGCCTGTGCAGAGACTCTGTGATGAGCATCAGCTCGCTGCTCTCTCACACACCTGTCTTCAGACTTTGTGTTTTCAGAAAAGTGCAGCACAGGTATCTCCAAATACACTCTCTCCCTCTCAGCTGAGAGGAATGTGAGAGCCAAACAGCAAGGAACAGCTTTAGCACATCCAGGCTGCTGCAGAGTGCAGAAATGAACTCAGGCTGCTATGGGATGAGAAAATGGTTATGGGTCCTCCAAGGGCGCTTTCTCAAGCCACGTGCAGTTCTCACGTGGACGAGAACTCCTTCCTTCCCGACTTCTAGAAACCTACGATCAAAGATCACAGGTGCAGCCAGGCGGAGGTGGCACACACCTTTAATCCCAGCACTCGGGATGCAGAGACAGGAAGATCTCTGTGTGTGCAGGGCAAACCTGGTCTACAGTGCCAGCTCCAGGACTGGCTTCAAAGCTACAGAGAAACCCTGTCTTGAAAAACAAACAAACAAACAAACAAACAAAAACAGAAAGATCACAGGCAATGATACTTAAGAGAGTTCACTCATGGAACGGATAGGGATGCCATGTCAGCCTTTCCTTCTGGAAGAATTTGACAGTTTGTAGGCACTTGACGCTGACTTCATCGAAGGGTTCAGGGCAGCCTCAGAGAGTTCTACTTCTTAAGGAGCACAAGCACTCCACTCGGGTCCATGGTTCTAATGGTGATCCTGGCAATTAAACCATGGCAAAGACCTACAGTTTTTCTACCTCTTCTTTGGTTTGCTCACCTGCACCTCAACTGCCAAATCGGAATCAGCTTCAGTTTGTGCTGGCCTCCTCCTCACGTGCTGTTTTCTGTCAAACTCAGCAATGAGGTCCAGGTGATCCGGTTCTCCCCTAGCTCCCATCCTCTTCTGAGAAATCATTTTCAAAGACACCCTTACTTTTGCCTTGACAGCCCATCACCTGAGAACTTTTCCCAACATGTATTGCTCTTTCTCTCCCTCTGGCATAGCCTGTTTCCTGCTGGGTTGGTTTTCCATCACACCGTCCCCCAGTTCTGCAGTAACGGGTGATGCTCCTAGAAGCTCAGCCACAGGAAGCTCAGAAAGTTGAGAGGGAGGATTAGGAGAATCCTGGAGCTTAGAGGCTCCAGACCAGTCTGGTATCAAAACCACCTCCTAAGAGAGAAAGGAAGGAAGGAAGGAAGGAAGGAAGGAAGGAAGGAAGGAAGGAAGGANGAAAGGAAAGGAAAGGAAAGGAAAGGAAAGGAAAGGAAAGGAAAGGAAAGGAAAGGAAAGGAAAGGAAAGGAAAGGAAAGGAAAGGAAAGGAAAGGAAAGGAAAGGAAAGGAAAGGAAAGGAAAGGAAAGGAAAGGAAAGGAAAGGAAAGGAAAGGAAAGGAAAGGAAAGGAAAGGAAAGGAAAGGAAAGGAAAGGAAAGGAAAGGAAAGGAAAGGAAAGGAAAGGAAAGGAAAGGAAAGGAAAGGAAAGGAAAGGAAAGGGAAGGAAAGGAAAACTAATTCTTACAGTAGATCTCTTATGAAGCCATAAGCACTCTCCCTTGGTGTAAGATTCAGCAGAGTATGGATTATTGGGTATAATTCTTTCCCATGTACTGGTATATTGGATCATCCACCCACACACTCTGTCGGACTTCTAGTGGAAAGTTCAGTTGTGGAGTCAATAACCTTGGTTCCTACAGTCTAATCTCCACTCCGTTCCCCGAGATACATTAGAAGCCACCTCCCTACAACTACCTTCCCATTTGGCAGGACATGCAGTCAGGAAAAAAGTCTTTCATATAGACCGCATTTGGGACTTACAAAGATAAAAGGGAAGACCAAGCTCAGAGACAAGCCTTTGTGTTGCCCGTGTGTATAAACCTGAAGCTTTACAGAACAGGAGAACAGCAGAGAAGAATAAAGAAACTGTTGCGGAAAAGTACAAGTGGAGAGTTCATTTTTGCCCTCAGATCTAGGTCCTGTGCTTGCTCTAAGACTTCTGAACCCTGAAGGGGACACCGAGGCTGGCACTCAGAGATCCCCGAAAATAGATGGCCACAGGGCTAAACCATGGCCATGACCCCAAGGCCTTCATGCATCAAGTTCTCCTTAGCGAGCTTGTTAAAGCAAGCAATATAAGAAGATAAAGCCACATTCTGACAATCTTGTCCTTATATTTGATATTTATGTGGTTTTCTTTTTAAATTAACTCACTTGTTTTTTGAACCTTTTGAGTGGGCTCTTGGTTCTTGTAACAAAATCTAGAAGAAGTTGTTAAAGTTTGCATGTCCTACAAAAACTGTCCTCATGATCATTGTATATGCAAGTTATTATGCATAGAAATTATGCTAAGGAGAAACAGAGCATCAAGGTTCCCTTTTAGGGGTCAGGAAGAGAAAAGAGGCTCGGTGTTATTCAGATGCAAAAGCCAAGCAGCTTTTGTGTGAGAATCTGTTTTATTACCTTTTCACATTCTCTTCTCTAACCTATTAAATTGAGCCCTGAAGGGACTTCGATTTTACAATATTTCCTTAGTTACAATGTTAACTTGAAAGTCAAAACTATATTTTGGGTTTTTTTAAGTATTCTATAATTCTGATTTCTCAGGATTTTTAGCTGTATTTCTCTGCAGTCTGAGGACGTGGGTTTTTTCTCATTTTCTATGATAGTAAAATTTGGCCATCTTCTATCTGTTCAGACCTACATATAACCTGCTGGATGGCAACTTTGCACACAGTGAAGCAATAAGAACACTTCTCTCTAGAGTCAATGATAGGTGGCTTCTCTGCCTCAAGGACACGGTCTATGTCTTTTTCAACTCAATCAGCTCAGCACCACACCTGAGCCATGAACAGACAGATGCTTCATAAATGCTTTTGAATCGAATGAGACAGCCAGAAAATGCGATGTTCTCCCCCACCCCTCGCTTCACCTGCTGCCTTTTAAAGTCAGCTAAGCATCAGTAGGAACCTGTCGGAAGAGGGAATGATTAAGGCAGATCTTAGACATTGAACCTAGCACTTGAGATCATAATGCAATTTCCCGAGAAAATTCTCACTAAAATCCACGTGTATTCAGATCATCCTGGCAGGAAATATTACAGATGATAAATCGAGGCTGATCGCATTTCCGCCAACGCTTCAGCCATCTCCATGCGATAGCCAGAAATCAAAAAAGGGGCGGAAAACTAATAGCTGTGCATTTTAAGGCTTAATGAAACATTTATAGATTATTTGGGCTTGTAAAAAAAAGTTATTACCCTTTGATTGGCAAGTGTGACCTCCAGGGGACAATAGCATTCCGTTACAACTCAAATTCTATAAAGTTGTTAGTTTTCTCCTCCAGGAAGCCGTCCTCTATTGACAAGAGCTCAGGTGGATCATCTAATAGCTGAAATGGTCCCATAAATAAGCATCAACTTGAAAGCTCCAGTAGAGTTTGTCACCCAAATCAGAATTTTCAAACTTGTTGCTACAGGATCACAAAATCATAGCTAAGCATTTTTGAGTTCTGCAGCACCTCCGAGCAGGTTGTGTGGTTATGAGTTGCAGAAGGAGCTGAATGCAAAGGAAAAAGACTTTCCTCCTTTGTGGTCTAGAAAGCTGATAAAACACAGTTCTGAGCTAAGTGCCTGACGATTAACAGTACTTTTCTAAAACAAACCATCATAAACGTACTTCATATAGTTTCCATATTATGAAACTTTTGAAACATACACCTAAATTTTATATATATATACATACATATATATACATACATAATTTGTATTTATATTTGCAACATATATTTATACACATTACTTATAGAGGGGAAAGAGGCGAGCCTAGATACTTATGCTGGTCTAGTTGGGATGAAAGTCTACATAAAGTAAATTGCTCCATCTGCTGGCTGTGTTTGGGAACACTCTGAGTTGAAGCTCAAAGGGAAGTAGGTAAGAATTGAGAACTGCTCAAAATTGAGAAAAGGAAAGGAGAAGGAAGGGAAGGAAAAAGAAAAGGAGGAGAGGCATCTAACATACACTAGAGAAATGCCATTGCACCCCCATTTGAAACCTCAAGGTCCACTACAAAGAACCGGGAGTCTCAGTCTCCCCAAGTATCTGGCATCTGGAGAATATGCAGCAAGGACACCTGTGTGCTGCTTCCAGGACAGTGACAGAGGCTGAGCCCAGACACTGAAAAATCTAAAGGGAGTTTCCAGACACAGACGGTTCAGCCTCACAGCATCGTGTGGGCTCAGTTTTAAATATAAGAATTTGACACGTGTAAATGTAGGAAGTCCTTGACCAGCCTGATACTGAGGGACATGTAAAATGTTCAAATGCACTGTAATAAAAAGGGAAATGCCTTGTTCGGTCTTATTTACAAGCTGATCTTCACAGTCGTTTTTCTTAAGCTTTAATCTCACACCCTCCCACACACACACTGCACACTAAAGCCTTCTGCGGTCTCCTGTAGTTTGTCATTTGGAATGAAGAACATTGTCCTGCAGGCCGCTGAATGTCCACGCCTCTGGAGCTTTGCCTCCGACCATTTGTTTCAGGGATAGCTTGGCTGAGCGGCGAGTTCTGCTCTCAAAACCCTTAAGAAAACAGTGTTACCATTTACAGTCTACTAATTTTTCCAGCGGTTTCAATGCTGCTATATTTGAAGCATTTTTACCTTTAGCTCCACTCAGTGCATTAAATCACATCTTGAAAAGCTCAATTACAAGTTCCCGTGAGTGATTCGAACTTGGGTTCTGTTGTTTACGATGCCGAAAAACACATCAAGTGCTGCGTTCAGCATACAGAACACATTACTCTCCGCAGAGTACTATCTCCCCGTGAGGCTTTGGCTTGGTGTCGAGCTGGGGCTTATCTCTAAGATCTTTTTCTTTCCTAGAATATTTTTCATGTTGTGAACTGGATCATTTTTCCATTCTACTGTGAAGCATAAAAGTAACTTGTTTCTTAATGCAAAAAAAAAAAAAAAGAAAGAAAGAAAATCAACTTATCTTTCGAAGGAGCCCAAGTTTTAAATTGAATGTAAACTATTACAGGCAGCTCTCCAAAAGAAAGTGACAATAAGCTGTGACCAGGACCTTACTCTAATCTACACTAGGCATCCAAGTCCTGGTGAAAGGTGTCAAAAGAATTCAGAGAAAACACACAGGATGAATTGCAGAATGTTGGCAGTTTATTATAGACCAGTAAAGGGACAAGAGAGGACAATGGCCAAAGGAACCATCACAGAGCACAACACTCTCATCAGATGATGGTGGCCAAAGGCCATAGAGACAGTTTGCGGATTCCCAATTTAGGCAGATTTTATATTATATTATTTCAAAAAGCTTCCAGACCATTTCCTCAAAGGGTGTTTCCCTGTCCAGATGATCACCGTCCCAATTGGGTCACCTCTTACAGAAAGGACAGTCCTTTATCAGGAAGCCTCCCACTCAACAGTGACCTTGTAAGGTTCAGAGTTTCTGGAACCAGGTTCAGAATGTTATCAGTTAATGACATTCTAAAAAGGTTCAGTATGTCCGATCTTCTCCCAAATCCAAGTCCCATTTCTCTAGACAATAACTGGAGTTTTGTAGTTCCTGTCCTTGGTTTTACAAGCTATCGATTATGAGAATGGGGTCCAAACCTGTTGTCTCTTATCTTGCTAACCATCTACCTAACAGTAGGCTAAATTATCTCATTAATAATTATTACTAAGAGCATTAATTCTTTCCCCAGAACAAAGACCCAATGCTGATATTATCTCTCCTTTTAAAACTATTGTTGCATTTATTTAAAACCTTCCCAACTTAACAGTTGCAAAACATGTAATTTAGCCTGAAAACATGGTTTAAAAAATGAGTGATAGCTACCCTCAAGGAGCTTCGAGTCTGATAGGAAGGAAGGCAAAATGCTCTTGTGACCTCGGGTGCTAAGAAGAACGCAGACACACCAAGCGCTGGGGACATTGATGCAGCCTTTAGAGAATGAGAGGCATACCAGAGGAGAGCTAAAGTGAACTTATCTGTTCCTAGACAGATGGACAGACAGACAGACAGGAGTTCATCACCTGACAAAGGACAGGTGGGGAGGTGTCTGAGGTAAAGAGAAAGAATGTGAAAAATCTGAGATGAGAATGAGCGTGTCAAGTTTCCACTTCAGTTTCCAGGTCCCTGTGACCTCTGAGTCAAATGTGCTTCACTGAGAACTGACTTTTTAATAAGCTGAATATAAAACAAGTTCCTTATGAACTATGGAAATTTTAACCCCTTTTTAACCCCTGCAGTTGCTGGCAAAGGAATCCAGAGTCTCGTACATGCTAGACGATTACTTAGACAAGCATGCTGCCTCTGAGTTATACTTTCCAACCAGTAAACATGTCTTCCCTGCATTTTTAAAGTGGCTTGTATATGGGATCAGTCTCGGAGCAGGAGGTCCTTGGGAGAATAATTAATTACATGTAAGTGTTGAGGAGTAAAGTTTAGTGTGATTAAAAACAACAACATTGGGAAGAACAGTAGAGGCAGATTCTTGCATTCGCTGGCAATAAAACGCCTTACTGTTCTTTATCCTGAAAACAATCTGTAGTCAGGTTGGATAGCAGAGCTGTGACCCTGACAAAGACTTCACTTCCTAAAGGAAAATGGATCATTAGGTGTCCGTCGCTTTTATTAGAAGAGACACCATTGGGAATTTCTGCATTTATTTTTATAGGGGTGTCTCCCGATTCTAAGCGTGTGACACCTAACACAGCTGCAATTGAGATTAAATAACAAGGAAATAAACAGAAACAAGGACTAAACACTCCTGGAAGTAAAAGCACACACCTGAGTGCCAGTGAGCGATTAGGAGACCTGCTAACCTAGGGCATGCAGGCCCTGTACAAGCTGCATGAGACGCACCTTCCATCATTGTTCCCTCTGAGTGTGGAAGAAGAGGCCAGATACATATGTATTTCAAATGCAGGTATATCTTTTTATTATGAAATCTCTGAGCATATAGAAGAATAGAGGTTATTATCAATAAGACCAAGCTTAGTTTACTTATAACCCAACTCATTGCCCCTTCTTTGCATTGTTTTTGTGGTAAATCCCACACATCAGATCATTTTGTTTGGAAGCTTGATATATTCTTTTCAAGGTAGGGTCTCTCTACATAGCCCTGACTGTCCTGGAACTCACTGTGTAAACCAGGCTAGCCTTGAACTCACGAAGATCTACTTACTATGCCTCTTAAGTATTGGGATAAAGTCGTGTGTCACTACCTCCAGCTCTCCGAGTTTAAGTTATATATCTTGGGCCAGAAAAATATCTCTGTGGGGTAAAAAGCACTTGGTTCCTAACCTAAAAGTCTGCATTCAGTTCCCACAACCTACATTATAGAAAAATGAGTTACTGAAAGCTGTCCTCTGGCTCCCACAGGCATACTGTTGGCACATGAACACACGCATGCACACGCACGCATGCACACACACACCCATATAAATTAAGCCTGAATAAATGTAATATTATGCATCTCTAAAATATAATCAAATCCACACTGCTATGTAATGGTATTTTTGAAGTATTAATGATTAACCTTTTTGTGACCTTATTTCTAATTTATGTTATATGGTTACTAAATAATTTCCAGGAACATGACTCTTTTATCATGGAAGAAGACTAAGCTTTATTAGCAGAACATACAGATTTTGCTGGGAAAATATTTGTAGGTTGCTATAGAACAACCCAACTCCATCCTAAGATTAAAAGCCATCATATTACAAAGTCAAAATAATTTCATTCCTGTTTTTGGTAAAACTTGGGCTTGGCCAAAATCTTGACATATTTTCTGGGACTGGACATGTTCCAAACCCTATACCCTGACCTCCACCCTGATAATATATGATGTCCTGCCAAATAATTTTGGAACATTGAACCAAGTTCCTACATAACAAGAATTCCTCTGGAAATCCACCAACCCTTGAAAATCCCCTAGTCTTGCAGTTTTGGGGAGGGGGCTATACAAACCCCATCTTCTCCTGTGTTTGAGGCTATTTTCTCAAAGCAAACTTTAGGAAGACAACCCTGTCTGACAGAAAATAAAGCTTGTAAATTTGACCAAAGAATTTGGGTAATGGTCTTTAGTCTCGTTCAGTAGGATCAACAGTTGCCTATTGGAAGTATATATGTGTGTGAGTGTGTACATACATACATATACATATGTGTGCATATGTATGTATATGTGTATTGTGTGTATATATGTATGCATACATATGGTCATTAGCTCTTCATTTACAATCTACTGGAAATGAAAAATAGCAGCATATATCTTCCCAGTAGGCCTTAGGATACTTTAGAGGGGCTGTGTAAATTATTCACAGATTAGAAACTCAGAATCATACCCCTGAAGTGCAGGAGGACTGACAGGACCAGTGATGAAAGTGGCTTTATCCTATCTCTCTGTGCAGAGGGAACACTAGAGACTTTGTTCCTGCCCCATCACAACAGCATCTCTCTGGCTTCGGTGCAATGCTTACGCAGCTACTCCCTTCTGGAAGCAAAGTCAATTGAACTGAAAGAAAGAGACTGCTCCCCACAAGCTACGGATAGCATCAGACACCATTCCTATCCACTACAAATGCTGTTGTAGTTATTTTTAATTAAAGTGAAAATAGTTGTTTGGGAGAATCTAACAGGCTTCAGCCTTCTAAAAAAGCCTACTAAAGAATTAAGTCGTATTAGCTTAAGATAAAATTATCCTCCCAAGTACTAAAAATCACACATATCCTATGCATAATGAATTGAGTTTTACTTGATTATTTTAACTATGTACTATGAATATTAATTTTAAGAAATGGGTATCTCCTCTCTGTAGGATAATATTTGAAACAGTTTATTATAGAAAGTCTATCATTCTATGTATGCTGTATAAAATCAGTATTGCATCCACAAATTGCTTAGTAGGTCTAGAGATGAAACCATTATAATTATTGTATTGTCCTAAAGATCACAAATCTGTGCAAATGGGTGGTTTAACCATCCCTAAGAGGTGTTTCTGAGCTCTACTCTATTGAGAGCCGCCACTACAGCAGTGTATTAGATGGCTCCCAATGGGAGGGGGTCGGTGACTTGGCAGGAGGGTGAGAAGAAGCAAGAGCACCAGCAGAGCTCTCTGCTGTGAGTCTCCCAGATCGATGTCTCTGCTTCACCGGGAGAAAGGTATGGGGGAGGCGGTTGGAGAGATGGTTCAGTGGTTAGAAGAGTTCCTGCTTTTGCACAGGAATTGCATTTAGGGACCAACATCCACATCAGGTGGCTCACAAACACCTTGTAACTCCAGACGCCAGGGAATCTGAAGCCCTCTGGCCTCTGTGGGGACCTGCAAGCACATGATGCAAATAAACATACAGCCTCATACATGCACACATAAATAAAAGTAATATTAACATATTTTAAAGGAACTACATGGGCTTCTCTCTCTCTCTCTCTCTCTCTCTCTCTCTCTCTCTCTCTCTCCCAGAAATGAAGATTTGCAAAATCCAACTATAAAGGTATTGCAATTTGGAGGAATCAATTTTAAATGAAGAATCAAAAGAACTGAACACAGACCATGTACTGACTCTTCCCCATCTCAATCAATTTTTCCCTGTTGAAGGAATTGCAGTCAGTGTCTGTGACTCATTGGAAATCTAGCTCCTTGGCCTGACATCCTCTCTCCCACTGGGCCTTTCATCCGCTTTCCCGTCGGCAGGGCCACACTGAGGTGAAGAGTGCTATACCTATCTGAATTTCCTCCCTGCAAAAAGCCAAGTGAGCCCATTAAGGGCACCATCTGCCTGGGCCCTCACTTACTCATCCATCAATATTTACTCAATTGAGCATCTACTATGCGCCAGGAGCTCCGTTCGGGGCTGGGAGTACAGCAGTAAACAAGATAGACACGGTCGGCCCTAATGCAGTTTGTGGTTTTACAAGGGAGGCAGCTGCAACTGTTACATCTGCTGCAAAGGAAATCTCAAACTACAGGAGAGTCAGTTACAATTATGAAGGCTACAAAGGAAAACAATACAATGGCATGTATAGGACAGAGCTTTGGAAGCAACAGTTCTAACTCATTAATGACCATAAAAATCAATTTGGTTGAGAGAGACTATACTTTCATTTCATGGAATCCATTATATATAAAGGGAAACACCAGAACATATAACATGTAATAGAAAAATCATGGCCGCAGGGGGTTATACATAGAAGGATACTGGAGTGGTATAAACTTTATTTTTGATGGTTTGGAAGAAAAATTTTATGGCTATTGATTAAGACACGTAACATAAAGCGCAACCTATCAATACTTACTCCAACCATAGCTACTTCCATAGCTCCTACCACAGCCATGCCTACTACACAGTTTACAAGCACATCTAAGTGGTCAGGAATTGGCCCCAGGCTAATTCTACCCAGTGCATCACTCTTGATTAGATTAGTATATAAATATTTTGGAACTGGGGCACTGAAAGTCTGAGCCAGACAGCTGAAGATATAGGCATTTTCTCTAAGTGGTCATGTAAAGATGATGCTATACCAGGTCCTGGTTCAAGAAGAATAAGCTTGGGACTAACAGGGAAGGAAGCTTCTGAAGATAAAAGACCTGATGAGCTGAATGAGGCCGCTTTCTGCCGCTGGTAAGAAACAACAGAAGACAAAATAGCTAAGGGTTGTATATCAATTTATTCCAAATTGAAACACCCTATCCTGGAGGGAAGCTCCTTAAGATTCAAAAGGTTGAAGATGAAGGCTTCTCAAGACTTAGGAAATAAACAACTCGTAAGACTCAGGAAGTCCCTAATGTTTACAGGATTCACAAGACCCCCTTCCTCACCAAGGTTATATAAGCAGTAAACTCTCTGATATGCCAAGTTTCCTGAAATTTATGCAAAGAGCTCCAGAATTCTAGTTGTCATAAGTTGTTATACACTCTAGTGTGGGCTTTTGATGTTGCAGCATCATCCATGTTCCTGTAAGTAATTCCTCATCCATACTGCAATAAGTTACCTTAATAAACTCATTGGTTCACAAGTTAAACTTAGGCGGTATCACTACTTTGCTCTGTTTTTGGTTCCCTCTCTAGGGTGAGCAACATTTGCTCATGACTCCTTATAAAAAAAAGTGTCATACAATAGTAATGAGAAAAAGAGGATTATGGGCTAAGAAAATGAGTTAGTGCATAAAACATTTGTTGTACAAATATGGAGACTTGAGTTCAGATTCCCAGAATCCATGTAAAACCAGACTGGCAGTGCACATTTGGCATCTCAGCACTCATACAATGAGATAAGAGCAAGAAAATCCCCAAGATCTCAAGGATCAGCCAGCCTGTCACACGCAGTGATGAAGACAAGAGGATCTGTCTTAAACAAATTGGAAAGTCCTCTGATATCCACAGGCATGAAGACAAGAGGATCTGTCTTAAACAAATTGGAAAGTCCTCTGATATCCACAGGCATGCTATGGTACCCAAATGCCCACACTCCCATACATAAGCACAAACACAATGCATACATACACACCATACATACAAGAAAAGATTTAATTTTTTTAAAATTTAAAATTAAGAAGTTTATTTTGGGCTCACCACTCTGGTCTAATGAGGGCCACATCTGATCTAGTCTTTCTGGAATAATCTAAAATGCTGCACAACATGATTGCATGTGTGCATGCTCACATAAGAATTAAATAATCCAATAAAAAAATGGAATACAGACCTAAACAGAGAACTCTCAACAAAGGAATCTAAAATGGCTGAAAGACACTTAAGGAAATGCTTAACATCCTTAGTCATCAGAGAAACATAAATCAAAACAACTCTGAGATTCCATCTTACACCTGCAAGAACGGCTGAGATCAAAAACACTGATGGCAACTTATGCTGGAGAGGATGTGGGGTAAAGGGAACATTCCTGCATTGCTGGTGGAAGTGCAAGCTGGTACAGCCCCTTTGGATATCAATGTTGTGATTTCTCAGAAAATTAGAGAACAACCTTCCTCAAGACCCAGCAATACTGCTGTTGGGTATATACCCAAAGAATGTTGAATCATACCACAAGGACATGTGCTCAACTATATTCATAGCAGCATTATTTGTCATAGCCAGAATCTGGAAACAACCTAGATGTCCCTCGACCAAAGAATGGATAAGGAAAATGTGGTACATTTACACAATGGAGTACTACACAGTGGTAAAAAAAAAAATAACATCTTGAAATGTGAAGGCAAATGAATGGATCTAGAAAGCATTATATTGAGTGAGGTAACCCAGACCCAGAAAGACAAATATAAGGTGTACTCACTCATAAGTGGCTTTTAGACATAAAGCAAAGAAAAAACCAGCCTATAGTCCACAGCCCCAAGAATCCAGACAACAAAGAGAACCCTAAAAGAGACATACATGAATCTGCATAGGAAGGAGAAAAAGACAAGATCTCCTGAGTAAATTGGGAATGTGGGGGTCATGGGAGAGGGTAGAAGAGGAGGGGGAGGGAGAGAGGGGAGTGGAAGTTTTTATTAAGTTTCAGCTTAATAAAAAACAATTAAAAGAAGGAAGGACAAGAAAAAAAATGAAAGAAAGAAAGAAAGAAAGAAAGAAAGAAAGAAAGAAAGAAAGAAAGGAAAAAGAAAGAGTGAATGTTGGTCTCTGTCCCTCTTCTTATAAAGCACCAATGTTCAGGCACAGGGTCTCTTCCTTCAGAAGTTTGTCTCCTTCTACTCACATGCCAAAGGCCTGTTTCTAAACAACACACCCTACACAGTCTACGTGTCCTCACAATGGGAATTAACATTTAGCTGTTCCCAGAGGAGACAGATTATTCAAACCTCAACAGAAGCTCAGATTGTGACTTCACAGACAGAAACCTATTTTATGTGTTCTCCTTGGACTTTATAATGTTCCCTTGGCATGTCCTTGTCCTTTATTTGAGCTAATTTTTAATAAGCTAATTTTCTTATACCTAAGACTTCCTTAGAAATTGTATAAAGTTCATCACTTCCTTCCTTCTTATTGATGCCAATTATAATCTATCAAAAATAATAAAGAAAAATAACATTTTCTTTAAGAAATTAGAAGAAAACACCTCCTTTAGCCCAGAAGGCTATGTAAACGAGCCCTCCATCATTACAGACTAATGTCTAGATTGAGAATTTTCAGGATTTCACACTATAATTTCCACAACAAATGATTCTCTACATTGATTTCACAGTGCTCACAGCAGTACAGTGATCCATTTTCAGACACAGAGCAGAGAAACTGGCTCCCTTCCAGGTCACCCCTATGCTAACACATCAACAATAATCCACGCAAACTGAGTTTCAGTGTTTCGCCGGAAACAGAGCGTCTGTTGCCTTTATTGTGAATGGCACAACTGCTCCAATATGGAGATGCCACTGGTAGATGACACCCTTGTGCTCCCTCATGCTGAGCTTTGTTTGTGACTTCAACAAGACATCCAATGGAGCTATAAAAACAGCCCTGCTCTGTTGGGGACTGCAAGCCCCTGACCCCTTGACTTTCTTTGCCTGCCTCAGACCCTTTGCCTGCTGGAGTGAACTGGGCAAAACCACTTGTTTTCTTGTGCCTGCAGCTGCTCTGAGCACAAGAACCTCATGAATTCCTGATGGCAGGGAAGTGAATTCTGGTGGGTTTTACAGCTGGAAATCCCAAGAGCTGGGGCATTATTATCCTTTAAAGATCCCTATATAAGCTCCCCTGGAGCACAGTAAATTCTTGTTTAAAGGATGACCCATGTCCCCGTGACTCTGTCCGTGTCTCTGTGTGTCTTTGTAGGTTTTTAAATCTACAGCCTAGTTCCTGGCTCGCAAACCACACTGTACTGTGTAGAGTGTAGGCTGACGTGGCGCTTTACAATGCCCCCTTTGCATTTTTCAGAGATGTAATAAGTTTCGGAGGGGGCAAGGAACAGGAGTCCAAAAATCTTCATCCTCCACAGAGTGCCCTTGAAGTGAAGGCTTACCTTCACTGGAATGAAAAACTGAGGATGTGTACATTGCAGTTAGTCTTAATTTTCCTGCGTGTATGGAATGCATATCAAAGACATCAAAGTCACCAATGTTTTTTTTGATTTTTTTTTAAAGTATGGTATGAGTTTCAAATTAGAATAGATATATTTTTTCAAGTTCACTTTTGATGATTTCATATTGCTAACCTGTGCAAGAAATGTACATTAAAAATAGAAAAACGTAAAATAAGAAGAAGAAAATCAATTTGGATAAGCATTTATGTTTTAATGGTTCAGGTGGGTTGCATTACAGATTCAAACTGTGCAAGCCTCAGTTACTGAGATGGCCAAAAGTGTACACCATCCTCAGTGAGTCAGTTCTTGGCTCGTTCTTCCTCTGCATCTCAACCATAATGCAGTTATCAAACAATAATTAAACTCAACCCTGTCCAAGGCCATGAAGCAATATCTCGGGTATAATAACAGCTGATTATTGGTAGAGCAAAACAAAGCCGGGAAATGCCACTCATCATTTAAGCACAAGAAAGATCTATGCAACAAATAAAACTATTATTTCCATACCCTTTTGTTTTTTAAAAGTATAATTAATATAATCAATATGTACCATATATCATTTTCAAATTGTAAGAAATTGAAATTTAGAAAAGAGTAAATTTAAAACTTTTATAAGCTTTAAATATCTTTCACTGTATTTGGTAAAGACATTTTATAATGTCTTTTATAAGCTTAAAAATCTCACTAAGTTAAAAAGATTGTAAAATTGAAAAGGGAAGTATATAAATATATTGGAAGTTTTTACCTGATTAGAACAATGAACTTTTTCACTTTTATTAGTGTACATTAATTATGCAAAATGGTGGGCTTTGCTATGACATTGTCATTCATTCATAAATGGGATTTGACCAAACCCATCCCCCATTGCTGTCCACTGTCACCACTCACCCTTCTTGCTGACCATTTCCCCACTTTTATTTAACATCATACATAAAATTATTTTTTAATTTAGAGTTGGACTCTGAGTAAAAGCATGTGTTTTTTTTTTCTTTGTGAATCTGGCTTATTCAGCTCAATATGATGATCTCCTTCATCCATTTCTCCACAAATGTGATGTATTTCTGTGCTTCTTTATGTCTAGGTAAAAGTCTATCATGGTGTGTGTGTGTATTTCTGTGATTTTTTTTTTTTTTTTTTTTTTTGGTTTTTAGAGACAGGATTTCTCTGTGGCTTTGGAGCCTGTCCTGGAACTAGCTCTGTAGACCAGGCTGGTCTCGAACTCACAGAGATCCACCTGCCTCTGCCTCCTGAGTGCTGGGATTAAAGGCGTGTGCCACCATCGCCCAGCTTTCTGTGATTTTTTATGTCTAGGTAAAAGTCTATTATGGTGTGTGTGTGTGTGTGTGTGTGTGTGTGTGTGTGTGTGTGTTATGGGATATTTTGATCACACTCTGACACTCCTGAGACTTGCCAAGAAAGTTAAACTTTGAATCATTGGGGTGGAGCCAATACCTAGCTGAACAGAACTGGCCATATAGAAGCCAGCAATTTGGATAGAGATGCAAAGGAAGGAAAGGGCAAGGACTATGGGGCCACAGACAATAGTTAAAATATCAGCAAATTCATATGCAGTTGCTAAGCTGACAGAAAAACATAATTTGGCATTCAACATGGGGCACTATATGTAACAAGTCTTTCTCTGTCCCACCAGTCACCTCCCAAATAATGACATGGAGATGTTAGCTTAGACTTATATCAACTAGCTCTTATAACATAAATTAACCCATATTTCTATTCATCTATGTTCTACCATGTAGCTTTTACCTCTATCCCATTCTGCGTGTCCAACTAATTCCATGTCTGACTGGCATCTCTTCCAGTTTCTTAGGTTCCTATTTGAGACTTTTTTAGAAAAGTATTTTTTATAAACACTATATCCAAAGCTCTAAAAATATTTAGCCACCTGCTCCTTGTCACGGCCTCACCCCACGTCTTCATGCTTCCACACAGCCCTCGGACCCAAGCTTATGCTTCCTCATTGTCACGCGTGACACCTGTGGCTATGAGATCAGTTTTCACTGACAACAGTTTCTTCTGAAATCTTGCAGCACTTTGACATTTTCTAGCACTTTGTACATGAAAAACAGAATCACAGAATTTGAAACTCAAGGAAATCATAGACTCGGCTGGCAAACAAAGTGCCTGAGGTCGAACCCCTCCTGGGGAAGCATTAAAAACAGACTCCAGGCTCCATACAAGACTCTGCTCCTACTCCCCTTTCATAGAGTCAGCTGAGTCCTCTCAGGATCCAGTGATTAGATATCCTTGTAGGTGAATGGCCAACTTCACCAGTTTGAAGAGCCTGACATTTCTTCCTTCTCGGTGAGTTAGGCAAATGTCTGCTGATTATGTGTGACGAAAGAGGTGGCCACACGCTGATGTTGGTGTCCCCTGTTCCATCCCCCAACCCTCCCAGAAGCTGTTAGTATAAACCAGTGTCCGACTCACAGAAGAATACTCCACCCAGAGCAGCAAAAACTAACTTCAAACCTGACTCAGCACTGACTTTCCTTAGAGTTTCCTAGGGAGGCACTTACTGAAATCCTGCCTCTCCTCACAGGTTCTTCACAGCTTCCCTTCAGTGTCAAATGTTTGTATAATGGAAAATGCTTCACTTTCCCAGCAACCAAAGTAGACTGATTTCCAAATCCAGCGAGGAATTCAGGAACAATTCAGGCAAAGCCCTTTGTAGGAAGAGACTCACCTGCTGCATTAGGGATCCACTTAAGACTCCCCAGGCTTTGTTAAACCCACACGCCCTGACATCATTTTACACCACAGTATTCCTGCACACACAGACACCAGGTTTTTAACAGTGTTCACATGACCACTTCAGGTTAGCTAACGGTAGTGCAAGCTTTTCAAACAGCAGCCTGTGTCTTCATGATCATTCAACCACAGAAAGATCTGACTCAGATCTACCTCCACGCAGTCTGCGAAATAAAAAAAAGATAAAAAGAGACACATAATGTTACTGATGCAATTGGAGTGAAACGAGAACTTGACTTATCCGCAAAACAATGCATCTTCAGCCTCCTTCTGATACTGGGGCTTTAAAAGATCCCTGTCATCATAATTGTGAAAGAAAAGAAGAAAATACTGTGTTCAAAAGGCTAGAATATGCTACCAAGTGTTTCCTTAAAGGCATTGGGGGGAGGGGGGTGTTGCTTCAACTTCCTGGGAAAGGAACCTTGCTGAAGTATGGCCATCTTTCTCAGAAGGCACTTGGGTTCCATCTATTAATGCTTTGACATTTTATCCTTAGATAAAGGAACTTCCTGTGCACCAGCCCCCTGCACTCGCCTCTCTTTCTAAAATAGAGGCTCTTTTCCCCTTTGTTAAGAAGCCAAACGGTTCACTTCAGGCTAGTGGCTGATTTCCTTTTGTTCAACTAAAGCTATCTTTGCCCATTGTACCCACAATCCAGACCCCAGAGGGGTTTGTCATAGCTCTCCAAAGCCCTCTCTCCCTCTGCAGCAATTTCTATCTGATTTTCCTTTTCTTTTAGCTTTATAAAAAGAAAAGTCCTCGCTTCAACACTTCCTGTCAAATTGTCCTTTGATTAGGAGAGGAGAGAAAGGGCGTTCTTTCTTGGAACGCGAGCCATCTTACTGGTGAAAAGTTGCTCATTTCTTTTGGTTATGACTCAGGGATGTGGAAGTGGGTACCGTTGAAATGGCGTTGCTTCCCAGTCTACACTGGGATCTATTCGCCAGGACAAACATCAGTGTAATCCAATCACAGAACGACCCACCTTCTCTAACACCTTCAAAGCAAGGAGGATAAACAATCCTATAAGAAGTCTAGAAAGGAAGGCAAAGATGAAGCTTTGATCTCAAAGAAATGGTGTGGCTTTCGAGGAACAACTTCCTCTCAGTGACAGAATGCGCAGCGGGGAAGCCTTTCTGAGAGGAGAAACGCACGTTCTCAGTCCCGCGATAACAAACGACAGCTTCCGACTGTTGACAGCTTTCCCTCATTTACACAGGACATATTGGAGAGCATATTTGATATGCAAAGCGCCGTATGAGGCATATAGTTCTTATAGTCCTCCCTTACTAAAACATGATGTCAGTTTCATACATTTATATTATGCATTGCAATCACATCACATTATCTCTTTCAAACCCTTTGCCCCTCCCCGACACTGACTGAACTCCCTTGTTCCTCTCAACCAGAGTTTGTTCTACTTCCTTTTTTTTTTAATATAATTTTTTTATTGAAAAAAAAAAAGATTTCCGCCTCCTCCCCGCCTCCCATTTCCCTCCCCGTCTCCCTTTCCCCCCCTCCTCCCTCTCCTCTCCCCCTCCCCCCCACTCCTCTCCCCCTCCCTCTCCAGTCTGAGGGGCAGTCAGGGTTCCCTGCCCTGTGGAAAGTCCAAAGTCCTCCCAGCTCCATCTTGGTCTAGGAAGGTGGACATCCAAAGGAACTTGGGAAACGGGATGTTTGGGATAAAGGAAGGTCGGATAGGGGAGCAGGGAAGCACACATCTTAATTAAGGGAGCCATCTTAGGGTTGGCAAGAGATTTGGTGCTCCCAGGTGCCCAGGGCGATGTCCCCAGTTAGTTCCTGGGGCAGCTGAGGACAGAGAACCTGAAATGACCCTATCCTATAGCCATACTGATAAATATCTTGCATATCACCATAGAACCTTCATCTGGAGATGGATGGAGATAGAGACAGAGACCCACACTGGAGCACTGGACTGAGCTCCCAATGTCCCAAGGAGGAGCAGAAGGAGGGAAAATATGAGCAAAGAAGTCAGGACCACGAGGGGTGCACCCACCCACGGAGACAGTGGGGCTGATCTATTGTGAGCTCACCAAGGCCAGCTGGAATACGACTGAAAAAACATGGGATAAAACCGGACTCTCTGAATATGGCAGACAATGAGGGCTGCTGAGAAGCCAAGGACAATGCCACTGGGTTTTGATCCTACTTCATGTTCTGGCTTTGTGGGAGCCTAGCCAGTTTGGATGTCCACCTTTCTACTTCCTTTTTTGATTCAGGTCTCCTGCCAAGAGCCACCATGGCTTCATACTCATGCTACAGTGGACATGGAATATTCTGAAGGCAGGATTGTACCGCATCCCTCCCCATGCTCTGGTTCTTACACTCTTCCCAACCCCTCTTTCATGATGCTTGCTAGGCTGTGAAGGGGTTGCTACCAATGTGCCATTTAGAGCTGGGAAACCAATGGTTTCTTATTCTTAGCTCGCTGACCAGTTAGGAGTCTCTGCAGTAACCTTTGCCCTAGGCAGAAAGAAGCTCTCTAACTATTACTTTATGGGCACAGACACACAGGTAGAAGGCGCTTTGGCCATGATTCACTTAGCAACACAGCAGTAGTCAATTCTACACGCTAGCAGATATCTCAGAGAGACAGCCTAATGCCAGTGCCATAGAGCAGAGCTGACATGTATGTTCTCATGTAATGGGAAGGCCAGGGTGCGAGAAAACCATCAGACAAATTAACTCTATATTTGACTATGTGCATTTGCAATCTCTGAGGTTTTTGAAAAAAAAATTTTTTAAAGAAAAAAAACATAAAAATGAAGATCTCATGAGAATCAGATTACTCTTCCTGGGGTACTACCTGAGCCTATATCTTGTAACACAACACAGCAGATGAAGCATGACACAGAGCTCATTTTCACTCATTGTAAGCACAGCATCCCACACAAACACTATTCTGAAGGATAAGGGAATAAAACTTAGAGATTTCATGAGTCATTTGAAAGTTATCAAAATTATTACAAAAACTTTGTATTTGAAAACATTTTACCATGTTAAAAATGTTTTACCATGACTTGATCCTTGTGGATAATTCTGTTCTCTCTAACTCATTCACGTATCTTACCTCACCATTCACACGGTTTTCCAACTTTTGTTTATATAGGTACAGACAAAGCCACCAAAGGTGCACTAACCCTCCAGAGAGACGACTCGGCCGTCAAAGGCTCGGCTCACCAGCAAATGCCCAAAAAGCCCTGAACTTCCAGCAGAAAGGCACATGTCGGCTGCTCGTGGCCTCTGATTTGGGATCTTCCTTTACCAACAGTGACATTGGGTTGCGGTGGATGTAAAGGGTGCTTCTGGAGCAACCCCAACATTCAGGACCCTTTTACCTATAACCACTTCCCATCTAACATCACAAAGGGAAGATGGCCATTAGAATGACCAAAACTCAGTCCTAAGGCATAACATATACAGAAAAACATACAGATTATTGTAGATTTTACTGAATTTCTGAAGGTGCCCCCAGCACTGCTTCCCCTCATTAAATAAACCTTTCCAACTTTAGTGAGAACTGCATCCCTACAAATGAAGAAATTAGGCCCTTCGTTTGTTTTTTTGTTT
>NW_026067898.1:3255652-3290781 GCF_014885135.2 Alexandromys fortis
GCCTGCTCTTCCAAAGGTCCTGAGTTCAATACCCAGCAACCACATGGTGGCTCACAACCATCTGTAATTAGGTCTGGTGCCCTTTTCTGGTCAGCAGACACACACAGAGACAGAATATTGTATATATAATAAATAAATATTTAAAAAAAAGATTTCTGAGTCAAAACGGTAATATCAATACTCCTTAAGTTATCTTTTATTTATATTCCCTATAGCACTAGCAACGTTTAAGATGAGTTTATGTCTTAAATCTCATGGTTTTGAAAAAAAACACCAACAATTGAATTTGAGGAATAAAGGATTTAAAAAAAAAAAAAACAGGGCCTCTTTGGCTTGTAGAGTCTGATGGCCTGTCACACAGTCAAATGAGGGGCCTTTAAAGGCTTAACTGACATCTTGGGAACCGCTGAGTCTAACAGCATAACATTTTGATAAGAAAAGCCATAAACAGATGAGATGCATGTGGTTTACGTCTCCCTTGAAAGTCTAGGGGTTTTAAAATCCAACAGATGATGTGCTGTGAGCTTTCGAATTCAATGACCCTGAACAGAGATGGCCTGTCCCTCACCTCGGATTATGACCCGGCCTGGAAGCACTTGTCACATCTCACAGCAGATCAGGGGCTCGGGAAACATCAGCAGAGCAGATGCTCCAAATCCACAGTGTGTGTCCAGACTCATAATCCCAGCCCCAGGGACACATGAGAAGGGTGGGTAAGAAAGGAGCGAAGGAGGCCAATGAGGTAGAAATGGCCCAGAGCACAGAGAGTCTATTACGCTCACAAGTCAAGAATTCCTTCCTGCATGTTCCTTGCACATTAAGACAGTATCAATTAAGCTGACTAGCCCACAAAGCACAGTATCATCACTTATATTAAACAGACATGAATGGCACATTGATTCAAATGGGATATATTTCTATAGGCACCCTCTTTGAACACACCACACTATTAATGTGTCGTTTAGGAAATAAAGGCCGAAATTTCATTAATTTTTTTTTGATGAAAGTGAATCCTTGGGAGGTGGAGAATACAAAACAGTGACCTGGGAATAAGCCAGCAGCATAGGAAGCTGCGTGCGGAAATACTCAAGATGGAGAATGAGGCACACTGTGCTTCCCTCAGATGGCGTAATTGTAATAAGGCCATGTTTGCCACAGACTTAAAACTGCATGGGACTTAGCACTGTCGGATAAACAAGTGTTTTCCAGTCTCCTCTGATCCAGTGCTCTCCAGTCTCACTACATCTCTGATCTCCTTTTATCCCACAAGCTCTGTGAAATAAGCATCAGGGTTGGCCTTGTGTATAAATAAAAGCCCAGGATCTATGGAGATCAAATCATACATGTATCTCACGACTGTCCAGAGGAATGAACAATGTGGGAAATGTTCTTAATGGCCCAAACCACGTATAAGTGTAAATATAAAACTGTAAGACTTCATGGCTAACTTCTGGTTCAGTATGCCAGAAAAAGTGCACCTCCTCCTCTCCTGAAGAGGAGATGGGGGTACAAACACACTCAAAATGATTATGACAAGACCAAGAGAGACAGCCTTCCACAAAGCGTGAGGGGCTTTGGAAGGGATCAATCACCAGTTGAAATCAGTGACTTCTAGCTTCCCAAATCCTAAGAGGAAAACATGCTGTCATTCTTTGTCATTACTAAAGTCCCCCAGACTCTGGCATTTTGTGATGGGAGCCCCGGAAAATTAGGAAGAGTCAACCAAAATATCACCCCAGCAGTCAACTATCCTACTCAAGGTAGATCCTTCACAAAGAAGTTTCCGGGCTGGAGAGATGGCTCAGTGGTTAAGAGCATTGCCTGCTCTTCCAAAGGTCCTGAGTTCAATTCCCGGCAACCACATAGTGACTCACAAGCATCTTTAAAGAGGTCTGGTGCCTGCAGACATGCACACAGACAGAATATTGTATACACAATAAATAAATAAATATTTAAAAAAAAGAAGTTTCCATGCCGTGTTTCCAAAATGTGTTTGTTCAACAACAACAACTAAACTAAAAAGCACATAATGAACCAAGCAAAATGGGAAAACTGACCCTGATGCTTTAAAAAGAATGCATGGGAAAGATGTGATCACTGTAGAACTTCTAACTAAATACACTTAGAGGATTGCAATCTACCATGGAATGAAGTCATCTCAGAGCAGAGAGCTCTCCTGTGGAATTTCCTTTCCCCACAAGTCCACTCACACTGTCAACCACCTGTTCACAGAAAGTCATGGATAATGATAGAATGAAAGAGAAAACAACATGATTTAAGACAATAAAATCGGCAGGTGTTTCTTGGCTACATCCCATAGCACTTTAAAACGTGGAGGAAGATTTAGAACCAGAACTGTGTTATATTCTGGTAACAGATGATGTGTGTAGATGGGTCACCATCTCTAAATCCCATAGCTGGCAAGCAAGGAAACATCTCACCTATGATGACTGGGTTAAGTTCCACCTTCCTGAAAGACAGAACAATATTAGATAGATGATAAGTAAGTAGGTAGGTAGATGTGTAGGTTGGTTGGCTGACTGATTAATAGATGAAAGATAGCTAGAAAGGGAGAAACATTTCCTAACTCACCATTTTAGAATGTTCAGTCTTGCAGGAATGGCCACTGTAACACAAATATGAAGCCGTGGAGACTTGAAAAAAGTGTGAAAGTAGAACAGGCACTGGGTTGAGAGGAAGAAGGGGTTTCTATTACCCAGGAAGTTAAGCTAAGTGAATAAAGAACCCCCAAAGATTATACTATCTCTGCATCCTTAGTACTGTGATTACAGATACGGTGACACCCCAGTTTTTGTGTGAATGCTGAGGATCTAATCTCGGGGTCTCCGGTTTGCAAAGCAAATGCTTTACCAACTGAACCTCCTCTCCTGCCCATATACATGGCATCATCAAGAGCAGAAAGCCACTCCCAAAACCTGAACTGTGCAGCTGCCTAGAGAATCTCTTCTGAAAACACTTAGCGACAAACTCTTATTTAGGACATGGAAAGTTGTATCTGGTCACCAAAAGAACAAACAATCCAATAAACATCTTTTTCATAAAAGAATCATTCACTCAGGGGCTAGAGAGATGGCTCAGTGGTTAAGAGCACTGGCTGCTCTTCCAGAGGTCCTGAGTTTAATTCCCAGCAACTACATGGTGGCTCACAACCATCTGTAATGAGATCTGGCGCCCTCCTCTAGCATGCGGGCATACATGGAGGCAGAATGCTGTACACAAAGTAAATGAATACATCTTTTTTAAAAAAAGAATCATTCACTCTTCATAATTCAGATTCCAATCTTCCACTCTTGCACCACACCCCCTTTCTCTCCCTCTTCTGTCTCTCCCTCCCCCTTGTGTCTATACAACTCACAGTGCAACTTTAAAATTTTACAGAAAAAAAAAGAATCTCTGTGAATACTTTTGATTTCATCAACTGATACATAATAAAATGTGATATAACCATTCAAGAAAATGTTTTTCTGTAATAAAATGAATAAGCACTTAAATATTCAAGAACATTATATTATGAAAGATTAAAACTAACCCCAGAAGGCCACATATTGTGTAATTCCATTTATACACAAGATTCAAAATAGTCAAATCTGTAAAATTAGAGAGCAGAAGAGTGGTTGCCTAGGGCTGGGGAAAATGACAGGAAATCCACAAAAACTATTTGTACATGGACACAGAGTTTTGATTACGGGGTGGTGAAACTTACAAATATGTATTATGCTAATGGTTCCATGGTTCTGCAATCATCTGAAAAGCCAAGTAGGTAAATTCAACACTCCTTAAATTAATTCTAAATAAATCTGCCATAAAACAAGCAAATATGACAAAGGAAATCATCCTGGTCTAGCATACATGAGTCTTGGGGTTCACCACCAGTACACACAAACAAAAACAAACACGAGCTTGTATCCAGCACTGCCTGTTAACAACTACAGTCATTATTTTGTGGTCAGACTATACACAGTGAGTCACACCCCTTACAGAAATGCATTGTAGGTATTTTTATCACCAAAAAGAGGACACCGTGAGGCACCTGTATTGATTGATACTTGGGAATTACTTGCACCAACCACCTCCACTTGGCACAACAGCTATTGCTCATGGCCACCTGTTCTCCACTTAGCCCTCACGGTGATTCCCATTGTTCTGTGCGTTCTATTATTGAATAAATCTGTTTCCTTTTAAAAACCTGTGTTTTGGCTCAGCATACAACAAGCCCTTGGAAGCTTGGCTCATCGTGTGCCTTCCTGATATAATTTTAATGGACTTTGGCACACACAGGCAATCTACAGGTAGATCATTTCCTCAAAGACTCCTTGCTACAGAATAGGTAGCTATAGTAAAATATCAGATCTTTTAAAGGTCTTTTTTAAGCTCTTTTTCCTCTTTGTCTTTTTATTCTTTTTGTTAATTTAATTTTTTTATTTTTTGAAAGTTTCTACACAAGTACTACATCACACCATTTCCCCCTCTCACACATCCAGTTTCTCCTCTACCTCCCTCCCCTCAATCCCTCTCAAACTTAAGACCTCTTTTCCTATAATATTATTGTTGCTGTCATATTATTATCATATACAACATACTACACCCATTTAGTGTTGATTTTATGTACATGTGTTTAAGGATAAGCACTTGGACTGGATAACCTATCAGCCTGGAGAAGATAGACTATCTTTCTCTCAGAATCCGTTTGTTTCCTATAGCTCCTCATCTAGGAATGGGACCTTGTGAGATCTCCTCCATCTGTGGTGGGATGTCAACTGATGTCCTTGTAGAGGTCTTCTTCAGGTGACCATAATGAGATTTGATTTGTGCCACCTCCCCTTCATGTCTAGAAGATGCTATCATGAAGTTCTGGCCCTCTGGCTCTCAAACTCATTTGCCCCCTTTTTCATCATCATTGCTGAGCCTTGTGCATAGAAGTTATATTTCAGATATACTAGTTGGTGTTGAGCATCTCATGATCACTTAGTCTCTTCATTTTGACCACATGGGGATCACTGTAACAATCTCCATCTATCTTTAACGAGGGATGAGAGCTACACTCATCTATGGACATAAGGATAAGTATTTAGAATACAGTTTAAAATCATGTTGGTTTATGAAAATGGCAATAGTAGGTTCTCTAGGGTCTGTGACTTATTCAGCCACAAGCAGTTGTCTAGGTTTAAAGTACAACACATGAGTCTTCTCCTCTTGAGTGGGCCTTACGACTAACTAGACAGCTGTTGGTTACCCCAAAAATAAAAGTGCCACTATTGAACCATGGACAACATCTTGTCAGGCCAATGATTGCTGAGGTTCATGGGTTTTACAGTTTAATAGGAGTATTTATTGCTTTTCTCCCTTGGTAGTTTACACAGCTTGCACAGCACTGCTATGAGGGCTGATCCTCTGGAAGGTCACTTCCTAGTCAGCTCCAGCTCATTCCTCCAAGTTCTGTGTCCTACGTGTGTACTGTCTTCAGCAGAGTCTGACATCTATAGACAATTAACATCCAGAATGCACAAACAACTCAAAAAACAGAATCACAAAAACAAATAAGCCAATTTAAAAAGAGAGCTCTCTAAAGAAGAAATAAAAATGGCTAAGAACTATCATTGAAAGTGTTCAACACACTTAGAAATTAGGGAAATTCAAATTAAAAACTACTCTGAAATTTCATCTTACCCTGACCAGGGTGGCTAGTATCAATAAAACAAATGAAAACAAATGCCGGTAAAGTTGTGGAAAAAGAACCTTCACTCACTGTTGGTAGAATTGCAAACCAGGGAACCACAGTGAAAATCAACGTGGAGAATTCTCAAAAAATAAAAATAAAAACTAGCTATATTACACCTTGGAGTATGCCCAAATGATTTGATATCCTACTACAGAAATAATTACTCAACCATGTTCATAGCTGCTCTATTCACAATAGCTAGGAAATGAAAATAACCCAGTTGTTCTACTGACAAATTGATAATGAAGACATGGTACATACATTTGATAGAGCTCTATTCAACTGTAAGACAGAAAGAAACAAAGGAAAAGAAATGCCCATTTGCAGGTAAATTTGTAGGACTGTAAAATATTCTGAGCAAGGTAACCCAGACCCAGAAAGGCCAACAGAGCTTCTTCTCTCTTATTTGCGGACTCTATTCTGTTCATATAAAGTTAATTGTATTTCAAGGTTGCATTGGATAATCTATTTGGGGGCTCTTCCCTCGGGATGATAACTTCTTCCAGTCTCCTAATGCCTTAGTTGCCTGTAGCTCTTTATCATGGGTTGAGATTTAGCCTTTTAATTATAGCATTTCTATGATGCCTAAGAACTAAAACAATAACCGACATGACATGATATCCCTAAGGGTGTAATAATGGCACACATATCTTGAAAGTAACCAACAGCACCCTAGTTGGACTTAAGATTCACATAGCAAGCATGCTTGGTCCTGGAAACCTAGGCAAGTATCAGGGACCAATGAAATCATAGGTCCTGGAGGACAACTTACAACCACTGCTTTACAAAACCAGAATAATCCCTAACTACTCTAAATATTTATCCTTATACCACAGCAAGTACTGGCCTTGCTCCTAATCAGAGATGAGAGAGTTGTAAGACGAGGAAATAATAGAAAACCACAATTGTGCAGTGATTATTTCAATACCAGTTTAGATTTCAAAAAGAGTAATTCCAACCATAAATATAGTAAAATAATTTTATAATCACAGAAAAACAGATCAAATTCAAAGTTTATAGAAAATAAGGAAATAGAAGTAAAGTCCAGGAAAATGCCAATTTTCATGACTCTGGAGGATATGCTTGAACTACTAGAGCTATTGAAAACAATCTAATGCTTTCTAAGCCTACTTTTATTAGCCGACACTGCCAAGAAATGCATCAAGTTAAAATGAAAACGTTACGCAGTGTGTCCTTCAGCAGAAGCCACCAAGTATTCAGTGTTATTAACAACAGGCACCTTTTTCTCCCCAGGGCACTTAGTCTTGGTGCTTTATAAAGAGAAGGGGTCAAGTCAGTGAACAGTGCCCTCCATTTATTGCTGGCTATTTCCAAAGCCCTGGGTATCTGAGCCGGCGAACACAGACCCAGTTTTCATTTTCTGAGACAGTGTTAGTTTGCTGCACCATTGGGCGAAATCCAAGCATTTAGTCAGGCTTGTTTCGCTCGCTGCCTGGCTCAGCACGTGTAATGAGAATTATGTCTTTCACGTCCATGCCAGCTCGAATACATTAGATGCAAGAATAACAGAGTCAGCACTCTGTCGAGACAGACAAGCCTGCCGAAAATCATCCAGCGCAGCCGTACCCAGGTGGCGTTTGGCTCCAAAGCACCGGAGCTAATGAACCACAGAAAACTAATGATGGACTACGGTTTTATATTAGTCTCATAAAATTTTATAATTTAAACTACTCAATCCATTTGTTCTACTTAAAATCCATTTGTTCCCTTAAGCAGTGTTACCTTAAGACAATCTGATAATATACTCATGGTTTTCCCTCTTAAAAATAAAGATGTAAGAAACACGGAAATGTGGTTAGATTTTTATATTGGTTTGCTTCTGTTTTTGTTTTGTTTTTGTTTTGAGACAGGGTATTTCTACATAGCCCTGGCTGACCTGGAACTCAGTATATAAACATGGATGTCCTCAAATTCACAGAGATCTGCCTGCCTCTGCCTCAACACCCTGGTAAAGTAAGATTTTATTTGGGCATTTCAAAGGTTAAATATCACATTCATCAGAACATTGTTCTTTAAGAAACGATCGTGAAATGTAAATCCAGATCACTGTTTTTTATTCGCACATATGTAAACTTTAGACTTCTGTTTAGTAAAGTGCTGTGTACTAGATTATACGATTTTGCATACATTTTCTTATCTTTTTCAGCTATGAGCCTTAAAATCTCCAATGGCTGAATCACCTCATCAGCCTTTATTTTACATAGATTTTCTAATTTGAGTCTTCCAGCCATAAATAGAGTATGCATTTCATTATCCTCATACACACACACACACACACACACACACACATTGATATATACCCCCTCACTGTCCTCCCCTGTAATTTCCCCCACCCACTCCCGGCTGCCCTTCTCCCTCTCACATCACGTGTGCTCTAGTGCCCCCTCTTGTCTTTCCCCCTTCCCTCACCATCCCTCACTCCTTCTCATCGACCCTGCCCTACTTGCACAGTGTGTGCCTTTTTCTCTCCATGTGCTAGAAAACAGGTGTCATTCGTCATTCTGAGTTTCTAATATTTTGCTTGACATAACGATCTCGATGTCCATACACTTTTCTGCCAATGTCCATTTTATTCTTCTTTACATCTGAATAATATTTCATGATTTTTATTTATTATATTGAGTCCTAATGAGTTACTGCTATGCTCATAGATCAAGATATCGCTCAGCCTTCTTCAGAAAAGTCTTTTCTTGCAGGACATGACAATTAACACAGAGACCCCAACTGGTCTATGAGCATAGAATAAGAAACTGTGGAATGCTCAACCTTAAATAGAACATGAATATCAGGCTCCTCCCTGACAGGCTCAGAGATCAGAACAAAAGAGGAGACAGAAAGGTTGTGAGAGCCAGCGGTGATGGAGGACAACAAAGAAACTGTTTTCTGGGACTAAGTAAGACAGTTAGTTGCATTAGGAACTCATGACAATTGTGATACATGCCCAAGAAATGCACACGCTCACGCCAGAGAAAATTCCAACAGGGAGGGACCACAGAGAGTGGAAAAATCTCACCACAAAATGAGGAGCTATTAAGAGTTGGTAGCGGTTGGGAGGGGAGCCAATTTTCTTTAATGGTATGATCCCTGGTAAGCTGAACACACTCCAAGCAGGCCCCACTCTCAAAAGTAGCTGGGCAATGTGAATGTGCTCAGTGGGTTTATAAAGAAGAATAAGAAGGTAGACAGGGAGAAAGAAGAAGAGGAAGACTTGAAGTTGGATGGATAAAGAGACAAGAGTGGAAGAGTCGCTCTTGGAGGAGTTATGGGGAGGTAAATATAATCAAAACATATTGCATAAAATCTCAAAGAGTTAATAAAATATTTTTGAAGACATGCATTTACTCATTCGGTAGACTTTATTGCTATGATAGCTTTTATTGGTATAGCCACCACCAAACCCTTCCCCCTTTCCTCATTTCTGCTTTAGAGTTTGAAATTTTTTGAGTACTAACCTTGACAGTCTTTATCTAGGAATAGTTATACAGCTCAAGCCTATTCAATGAGATTATAGCCAAAATATCTCTGTTGCCTGATGACAAAAAGGACACATATTACTAGCATACTAAGACCGCTTTTTCCTCCCCTTTCTGTTTAGCTCAAAAATATGATATTTAGCATCCATCTTATCCTTGAGGAGAAAGACAAAAGACAAAAGAAGAATACGCCGAAGTTGTCAGTTCAGACAGAGGAGTCTTGCAATGCCTTTCCACCTCTATTATATTTGACACTTAGGATTCGTGTAAAGTGTCAGAAAATGTCCTATTACTACAAGATCTCTCAGCTACATTTTCTGTATCCCAGAAACAAAACATCAACTTTAACTGATGTGTGTGGATGCTATGTTTCAAAGAATATGACAAATACTCTTGTGAAACTCATATCCTCAGAGAGAAGACATTCTACAACCAAAGGGAAAGATTTTTCCAGAACTATAAAAAATAATAAAGTAGGACAAAGAGCTAGAGAGTGAGAGCCAAGCCTAGAGAAAGCTTCTCCATGTCCTTCTATGGGGACAGCAATCAAGTCACCTGCCACCACTCGTGACAGATGCCCTTTGCAAGAAAAATTCCTTGGTGATCTTTGGCCCAAATAAATGTGAGATACAACCGTCCTTTGGAAAAAAAATGCTGCAGGTTAAGGAAATACAATACACAAGAGCTAAGAGGAAAGAAAATGTCATATGTATTCAAAAGTGCACTGATGATCAATATGGCTGAAGCCCAGTAAGTTAAGAACAATACATTGCCAGAAAAGTAAATAACTCAGTCAACAGCCATGTGTTTGATTTTAGAACTTTTTGTTTAGTCAGAGCCATTTGACTCCTTGAAAGCTATAGGCTTGACTTTGGGCAATTTGTTGACTTTCACTAAAACATTTTAGGACATTATTCTGTCTCAAATGTGACGTGTCCATGACAAGCTTGAACTGATTTCAAACAAATATGCACTCTCTTGTCTTCTAAAGACAAGGATGGCATGAGCCATAGTGGGGTTTCTTCAGGGACTGGCTATAGAGGGAGAAGGGATAAGCTACACCGTTTTCTGGGGTTGTCCAATTTAGCTCTCGGAACAGAGGTTTGGCAGATTTTTCATGCTTTTTCCTAAAATATTCTCAACATGAACCCACAGCATTTTTGCTTTTAACTGAGTTAGCACCAAAGAATTGGAAAAAATTAGACAATTTCCTCACAACACGTTCAGAAATTTTGACACCCACATTTAATGATGAACTATGGAATCCCTTCAAGTCACCATCTGTTAGCAGGCAGCTTTAGGAGCAGTGATGCAAAAATGTTGGATACTTCTCTCCATGAAGAAACAGCTGGTGGGTGAACCGGGAGAATGATAGATGCTAATATAACCAGTTAATCTCATCTCTGTGTCCTTTGGTACAAGCACCCAGGGCGATAAGCTAAGGATGACTGCTTTTCACCTTGCTTCCGAGAGGGAATGTGTGAAGGGATCTGCAGAGTTCTAAAAATAAAGTCAGAAGACGGTAACATGAAAGTGGCAAGACTGCATTTGCTTTCAATGCTTTATCTCATTATAATATCAGTGTGTAGATGAAAATAATCATGAGTCTAAAGGCAAGGTCAGTACATAAACATAGGCACAATCATAAAAATAACAAATGTATTGTTTTCCTTTGCATTGGATTTAAATATGTATGAAAGGTCTATTTGATCACAAGAAAAAACAATTTCGTTATAAGATTTCAGTTAGAGCTAGGTCCTCTACACGTTTATTATAGCTGCTTAGCTTGAGGTTCTGTGGTACTCCTACTAGTGGGAGTGGGGTAGACACCTCCTAACAGAGGCGTCTCTAACACTTTTGTGTTAGAGTACTATACCCAGCAAAATTTTCAATCATAATAGATGGAGAAAAAAGATATTCCATAACAAAGTCAAATTTAAACAGTATCTATCCTTCACAAATCCAGACCTATAGAAAAAAAAACTAAAGGAAAACTCCAAACCAAAGAAGTTAATTACCATCATAAAAACACAGGAAATAATCTTACACCAGCAAAAACAAAAAGGGAAGCACACAAACAAACACACACAAAATCACCACCAACAGCAACATAACAGGAGTTAACAATCATTGGTAATTGTTATCTCTCAGTATCAGTGGACTCAATTCCCCAATAAAAAGGCACAGGGCAACAGAATGGATAAGAAAACAGAATCCATCCTTCTGTTGCATACAAGAAACACATCTCAACATCAAAGATACTCAATAAAATACTTAAATTGAATCCAAGAAAACCCAAAGAATCAACTTACCTGGGCTTATGGGGGCTCACAGGGATTGAGCCAACAATCAGGGAACCTGCATATGTCTGACCTAGGTCCTCTGCATATATATTATGTTTGTGCAGATTGGTTTTATTATGGGATTCCTAACAGTGGGAGTGGGGGCTGTCTCTGATCTGACTCTTTTGCCTGATTTTGGGACCCTTTCCCTCCCACTGAGTTGCCTTGTCCAGCCTTAATATGAGGTGAGTTGCCTAATCTTATTGCGACTTGATATGCCATGTTTGGTCGATATCCCTGGGAGGTCTGCCCTTTCTGAAAGGAAACAGAGGTGAGGTGGGTGGGGAAAGAGGGGAGGCGGAGAGATTGGGGGAAAGACTGGGAGGTGAGGAAGGAGGGGAAACTGTGATCAGAATGTAATATATGAGAGAGAGAGAGAGAGAGAGAGAGAGAGAGAGAGAGAGAGAGAGAGATCAAAAGCAAACAAAGAGACAAATCTAGAATGTGGTCATTCTGTGAGACAACCCAGTTCAATAGCATGGGTAAAAAGCTAATGAGAAGAACGCCCTATCTGGAAAGACACGGAGAACAACCACTGTAGCTAGGGTGCCTGCTGCTGCTGTAAACATCCTGAACAAATGCAAGGGTTTATTTCAGCCTACATGTCCATATCACAGTCCATCATGAAGACAGGGCAGAAACTCAAGGCAAGAAAGTGGAGGCAGGAGCTAATGCAGAGGCCATGGATGGAGCTGCTGACTGGCTTGCTCTCCACGGCTTGCTCAGCCTGCTTTCTTATAGAGCCCAGCACCACCAGCCCAGGGTTGGACCACCACAGTGGGTTACGCCCTCCTTCATCAATCATAAACGAATAAAAATGCCTCACAGGCATACCCAGAAGCCCATCAGGCGGGACATTTTCACAGCTGAGGCTCCCTCTTCTCAAATGACTCTAGCTTGTGTCAAGTTGACACAAAACGTACCAGGACAGCCACCAAACGTGAAGACCTTGTGCTGTAATCCTATGACAAGAGATTAGAATTTTCAGAAAACTATGAACTATATATTAAGTGATACAAAATAATTATTTAAATCTTGACTGAGAAAGTAAACATCAAGAGAAAATAACTGGGGCTGGAGAGATGGCTCAGAGGTTCAGAGCACTGCCTGCTCTTCCAAAGGTCCTGAGTTCAATTCCCAGCAACCACATGGTGGCTCACAACCATCTGTAATGGGGTCTGGTACCCTCTTCTGGCCTGCAGGCATACAGACAGAATATTATATACATAATAAATAAATATTAAAAAAAGAGAAAATAACTGGGCTTTGAACACTTGGACTGAAATTAGTACTGTGTGCAATCTGCCTTCAGCTTCCTCAGCAACGAAAAAGGAAGGAGCTGCAGCAAACCCAGCGAAACCCAGCCAACCTGTTGAGCTGAATTTCCACATCTGGAAGTTTTCACAGCACTTTTAATACTCGTTGATCAGAACTTCGTTAGGCAATTTATATGAAAATGTCCTTTCTAGGACAAATGATATTAGCAAAAGGCAATCAAGAGGAAAGCAGACAGCCATTGGAAGGGCAGCAACAGAAACAAGCTGTCTAGAGTCACGGTTCACCGCGGGTCTGAAGAGCCCTGCATTTGTATATGACAACTCTCATTAACTATTTATGGAGTGTATGTGCTGTCGGTGCCTGATTAATAAAAGAAATAAAATATGAGAAAATTAAAGAACAGTTCAAAACTTATCTCGGTATGTATCAAGCACCAGCTACACACACAGATAAGTTTCTTCAATTTAGGATTTTTAGCAGAACCAGACATCCAACTACATATGGATTCACACAAAATTAAATGCCTGCAAATTTTTTAACAACTCTGAAATTCCATATGCTTATAAAAAGACCATTGAAAATCACTACAGTCTCTTTTTCTAAGACTAACCAAGGAGCATAAAAAAATGATAGAGATGCAAGCCGTGTATTCAGGAATCATATAGCTACATCATATGGGAGTTCTTTCTTATTATTTATTCTGTGTCTTTTACATCATGTATCTTAATCATGTCAGGGACATCGCTCCCACTCTTAAAACCGCAGGGCCAGCCTTCCCACCTGCCTCAGGCACTGATGGGAATGCATACAAAAGTTCTAGCTGTAGTTTTTAAAGGAACCTCTACACTGACTTTCAGAGTGGCTGCATGCATGTTTCTAGTCTGGAGAAACCAAAACTTGCCACTGGTTTCGAGACTTATGAGGGCTACTGGCTTGGCCAGCAGGGAAGGATTGCCAGCATCGGGTCATTTCTCTCCTCTTTGAATGAAGTCTCTGATGGAAAGCCATCCAGCTGGGGCCGTGTCCAGCCTGGCTTCTATTCCATGCACCACCTGCTTCTTGCTGGGCACCTTTTAGGTATTGTGTAACTACAGTTTTTCATTTCTGAAACTTTTTTCTCTTTCTTTGAAAGTCTGGAGTGCTGGTTTTTGTTTTTTTCTTATTCTATGTTCTTTCTTCAGCTCTATCACAGAGAGGCATTTTCTAATCTTCCCAGTTAAAATATAAGTCCCCCTCCAGGAACTGTTTTGATAACCTTATAAAACCATCTTGTTCTGGATGAGGGTGTGGTTGTGTGTATCATAATGTTGTGTTAAGATTTTTTTATGTTAAGATTTAAGTAGTTTTAATTTTAACTACTCAGCTCACGAATGGTGGCATGGGAAGAAGAAAGATCCCTTCATCCCCTGCCCCCCCCCATCAATGCTAGAGGCAGGTTGGAGAGCTGGCCCTGAGGTCATAAGAGCCGGAGAACTGGCCCTAACCCTCACTAGCTGTGGCACTCGGAAGAACGGCCCCTGTGCCATGCCTGGGCAACACGGTAGAGCTGGTCCTGAAGGTGTAGGAGAACCTACCCAGAGGGCGTGAAAGCAGGAAAACTGGCCCCGCCCCTTGCTCATTGTAGTGCAAGCAGTGAACCAGCCAGGGCAAGGCAGGAGAGCTCACCCCGGTGGTGAGGACAGGGAAAGATGGGTTACATTTATTTTTGCTGCAGAATATTTCTTTAACTATGTAAAGGTGTGTTACTTTTGTTTATGCTGCTTTTGTTTAACAATGTAAGGATGTGTGTTTAATTATGTAAAGATACATTGCATCTGTTTAACCTTGCCTGCCTGAGGCACCTGATTGGCCTAATAAGGAGCTAAGCAGCCAATAGCTAGGCAGGAGAAAGGATAGGTGGGGCTGCTAGGCAGAGAAAATGAATAAGAGGAAAAATCTAGGTTTGAGAGAGAAAAAAAGGAAAAGAAAGAAAGGAACGAGAGAGATGTAGGCGGAGAGAGCTAGGGAAACACCCGAGGCAAAAGGTCAGGCAGCCGCTGCCAGCCAGAAGACATAGAGAAATAGTGAAAGTAAGATATACAGAAGAAAGGTAATAAGCCCCGAGGTAAAAGGTAGATAAAGAGAAACAGATTAAAAGTGTAAGTTAAAAGGGCTAGCTAGACACATGACTCAGCTAGGCAAAGCATTCAAAACTTTTAAAAAAAAGATTTTAACTACTTATTCAATTCCCTTTTTATTATTTTGCTTTGTTTTGTTTGCTTTGTTTCGTTTTTGAGAGAGCCCTGAGGGTCCTAGAACTCACTATTTAAATATACAGACCAGACTGGCCTCAAACCCACAGAAATCTGCCTGATTCTGCCTCCCAAGTACTGGGATTAAAAGTGTATGCCACCATGACAGCCTTTCAAATTCCTTATATTGACTGTAGATGTATATTATATTGTATGTAGGCATGGCATTTAAGTTTGCTCTATCTTTACAAACTAATTTTCTAGAAAATTGTCCATTCTAGATTTCTAACTCATGGACATGGCTTTCTCCATGCTGGGAGGGTTGGCACAGCTGTGTCCGGAGCTGTGCTCCAACCTTGCGCCCATCATATGCACCTGCTCTCCTTCACTCGTCTAGCCAGCATGGTCTGTAATTTTATAACACGGTCACCTTTTGGCTCTTCGCATTGCTCTACATCGTCTTTTTATAATTTGCAGAGTGATCGGCCTTGGCCGTAATCCAGCAATCCTGCAGCTTCGTCTGCTTCCTTTCCTCTGTGTGCTTGCTCAACTGCATTTCCCTAACTTCTTAAGTTGGGCACTTGCTTCCCTATCACTTTGTTATTTTCTATTAAATGTGGCTAAGATATAAACTCCTCCTTAAAGGCAACTTGAACTTCACCCCACAGTGTTTAGATATGTTTATTGCATATGTTAACAAAACATGTTACAGGGCTTCATCGTGACATTTTCATTCACAGGTTCTAGTCCTACATACGACTGCTTGAAATGTGACTTTTCGTTCATAGATAATATCAGGCTGCATTCATACAGAGGGAACGGAATGTACCTAACTTTGCAGTAGAAGAGTAAACAGTTCATTCAACAGCAGAAAATGGGGAGTATCCAAGAGGAGGCTACACAATGCGCAGACCTACTATCCGTATAAGGACCTTGTTCTTCATCCTGTGAACAACCAAAGCCATTAAACACGACTTAAAGCATTGCCAGCGTCCAATTAAAGTGGCTTTAGATTGTCCTTCGTTTTAGTCCTCCACCTGGTTTTAACTTTCCCAGGGGTTTTTAACAAAAGGTTCCTTCGCTGACTTTGCCTGAATCAAAAAGCATTTAGAGGGCTTTCCTTATCGCTACTCTAGATTTTTCAATTAACAGGACTGTCAGAACAAATGCAATCGTATTTTTAAAAGAATCTCCTAAAGCTTCTGCCAAGCCTTCTTTATTTCCTTGATCCAATCATATTCTCTTAAAAAATCTGCTCTTTCTCAAAAAGGATGAGTGAATTCCTACATAACTGAAAATTACACAGAAGTCACTGTGTGTCTCATCGAGATGTGATTAAGTCCAAAAAGACTTCCCTGGCTCAGATCCCTTACAAGTTTAATCTCTACCATAGAAAAGAGACTACAAAAGTAATTACTTTTTAAAGAGGAAATCTGTTAAGAAAATACAAACCCAGCATTACTCACGTAAGTTTCAAGGGACTGTGCCATTAGGAAAGCTCTATAGACTGCCCAAGAAGTCCATGAGTGCATAATACAAGAGGCAGGAAAAAGCTTACGTCCTGTGGTTGTCTGTAGAACTTCAGTCCTAATACCTTGGAATTAAAGCTTATTTCTCCCAGATGTGTGACCTGGGAAAATCAATCTTTACATCACTACATGTCTGTGTTTCCAAAACAGCAATGATATAGAGATATAGAAATGAATACTTTATATTAGTATGAACTTTGGTCTATTGATACAAATTTAATGTCAATTTTGTAGCTAACACTGTATATGTGTGTATATATATATGTGTGTGTGTGTGTATGTATTTCTACTCTTGTTTAAGGTATTATGTGTATAAACTCATTTTAAAATGTAACATATAGTTAAGAAATACAGATTAATAGTCATCTATTATAATCAACTTTTAGTAATATTAGTTAGGGTTTCTATATATACAGAGCAGAGATATATTTCAGTTAGACAAATAATCTTCAACCCTTCAAAGACCTACAGAATATGGCATTTAAAATGTTTTAAGAACTTAGGCTTTTCACAACAGCAAGACACATCTGCTCCTGGCAGCACCAGTCTACTTCAAGAGAAGGACGGGCATCAAAGAGGCTCCTTATGGAGTTTACTAGCCACTTGGGCAAGAAACTGCTCTTGCCTGAACTACTTGATGGTATGCTGTATGAACTGGACATGCAGGACCCGCAGAAAAGTGACTGCTGAACTTGACTAAAGACAGAATAGCGCAAGTTGTCTCTGTCATTTCTACAACTTTGGAAGTTGCTGACAATGCACTTCCTGCTTACTTAGGTAATATTATATCCTTCTGGAGCCTTTGATGGAATTGAAGACAGATAATTATAGTTTTCCTTAGTTATTAATGTTAATAAATAAATGAGTTGAGCAAAAGCATTTAACTTTTCTAAAGAATTTGAGTATCATTAAATTATTAAAGATTGGTTTTTAAAATAGCTTCAAGGGGTTAGAGCAATGTTTTAGCAGATAAGAGCATTTGCTACTCTTCAAGAGGACACAGTTTCAATCCTAGTACCCACATAGATTCACAAACATCTGTTAGTCCAGTGTCAGGAGATCCAAGGGCACTTCTGACCCCCAAGGACACATCAAATACTTAGTGCATAAGCAGGCATGCAGGAAAAAATACAAATACACACAAAATAATAAAATAAATATAATAAATATTAAACATAAAATAATAAAAATTCAAAATAACAATAGCTTCAAGGTCAACTTCGGTACAAATTAAACACAATCTAGAGTAGGAAATAAAGCTGTGTGGTGACTGGTACAAAAGGGGGAGAGAACGGAATCCCAGCCGCCTGAGTTATCTCAGGAACACCGCTGGGCTGGAGATGGAAACGCTAAAGGAGCAAAGTGCGCTGTTCTTCCTTCCTGGTTCCTGTGGAAGCCCGTGGGCAGTGGCAAACAGAATGGGGGTGGCAGGGTTAATGTCACTTGGAAAAGGAACTCAACCTACATGAATGCTAGGCAAGAAACAACAAAATTGTTGAGACTCTTGATTCGTGGCGGCTTCTCAGAAGCTGCGGGATCTTCTAGGTGGGACTTGCTAATCATTGTGTGACTCTGTTTGTTTTGTAAAGTATATTTCTTCCTTGCTTAGCGACTTCATTAGTACCTAAAAACCCTGCTGTTAAATAAAGAGCTTTTAATTGAAAAGAAAAAAAAAGTTTCCATTAAATTTAATAGAAAAATGGTGAGGTGTTTCAACTCAATACAAGATACCCAATTTTCACAGCCAGAAAAAATGTATCAGTTTGTATTAGCAACAAACAACAATTTTTGGAAAGCAAACAAATACCACTCATACTTAATAATACCCACACTGTGGCTGAAACATTTTCACTGATTTTTCAAATATGGGGGCACATGATTATTTCTCAATTAGACTACACTTGAAAATAAAAACCATATCACAAAACAACACCTTCTCAGAATGATACAGGCAAAGGGAGGAGGCAGAACAGACCGAAGACACAGAAGACATTGCGTTCTTAGACTATGCCACGAACAAGATGCTGTGTGCTCACCCACAGTGAGCGTAGTCAGCACATTCATCCCAGAAGTGCTGCTCCAATTTCCCTGCCACTCCTGCCGCGTGGCCTCCAACACCTACGGACATGTCCCAGGTGGGCTTGCTATGTTTGCTGTGCTCTCATCAAGGTCTGAGAAAGAGCTCACCTGGTGACCCCAGTCTCAACAAAACCACCACATTGGCTCCCTAACTACCATTTGTTTGGACCACAGAGATGTTTGCAAACATGACTGATAATGACGACCAGTGACCAAATCGCATGGACACTACCCTGCCAATCCATGCCATGAACAACTTAGAGCATCCTATGGTCTACCTACAGAAAACTCCCCCTGTAAAACTTGAAGAATTCACCATTCTCATACATGGAGAAGTCAGAATAAGGACTCTGGAAACATGAAAAAAAATCTCTAAGCCTTTGGTCAGGGAGTGTTCTGTAGATGTATCTATTGGGACCGGGCTTCACAACTCTGCATTTTGATTGGTTGTGCGATTTTTTGAGGCAACTGTTCTTTCCCTATGTATTCTTGGCATCTTTGTTTGAAAGTCATTTGACTGAATGGGTGGGTTTCTTTCTTAAATCTCCACTGAGCCTTTGTTGTTTTTGTACCAATGAGATGTTGTTTTGAGTGATGTGCCTTTGTGATATATTTAAGGGCAGTTAACATGATGCTCTTGAATTTTCTGTTCATTTCCAGGTTGCCTTGGTTTGAAATAATAGCCTTTAGTGCATGCATAGGTATTTTGGAATTTTGTTTGTTTCTATAAGGAATGTCACTCAAGTTTTAATAGTTATGACAATAAGACTTTAGGTTAACTGGGAAGTGTGAACATTTTTACAATGTTAGTTCTTCTGTCCTGCAAGAATGATGTATGTTCCTATCTTATTGCTCCTCTTTCATTTCTTTCCTCAGACTTCTGGAGGTTTTCTAGTGCAAATTTTCACCTCTATGGATAGATATATTCTTGGATATTTAAATATTTGTGTATTTATTTATTTATTTAGTATACAATATTCTGTCTACATGTATGCCTGCAGGCCAGAAGAGGGCACCAGACCTCATTACAGATGGTTGTGAGCCACCATGTGGTTGCTGGGAATTGAACACAGAACCTTTGGAAGAGCAGGCAATGCTCTTAACCTCTGAGCCATCTCTCCAGCCCCCTATTCTTGGATATTTAATGTGATTATTGTAGATGATATTACAGGTGAGCTGTTTCTCAGACCTTGATGAGAGCACAGCAAACATAGCAAGCCCACCTGGGACATGTCCGTAGGTGTCTTTTATATATCCCATTGTTGGTATATAGGAATGCTGCTGGTAGCACTAATTGGACTAGGTATGTTTGTTTAAAAAAAAAATAAGAGGACATGAAGTTGCAAGGAAGATGTGAAAGTGGCCTAGGAGAAGTTGAAAGTGGGAAGAGGAATGAATATGATCAAACTACATTAAATGCATCATGAAATTCTCAAACAATAAAAAATATAAAATTGTTATGTTTAAAAAAATAAAAACTGTTTGTTTCATGTCCAGAAAAAAATGAATTAAATGAAATATCAAATATAACTAAGAAATTCAGTAACATACTAAATCAAGCAAAAGAAAAGAGTTTTAAATTTGAAATCAAGTCTTGTGAAATAACCCAGTTAGTCAAATGCAAGTCACACGATAGCCTCTGACCTAAAATTGTTAAGTCAAGAAAATTGTCAAATGTGTCATTGACATTGCCTTAAAGTGTAACATTGAAATGGCATTTCTAATAGCATTTTTCGTGTATGAACACAATGTTTTACAAAAAGAAAAAGGAAAGTAAACCAGTGTCCAAAATGGCACCACTTTGCAAAGCTCTTTATGGTAAAAATGCATTCATTCCCTTGAACAGGCATTTCAGACGTTCAGAGTCGACAATTACAAGGGGAAAGTGCATTCTGAACTGTTTAAATGTCGCTTAAACCAGTGAGCTGCTTTTGTCACTTAACCCTCGACTACCTAGCCAGTCTTGTGAAATTGAGATTCTGACAGACAAAACGCATGGACTTGAGGACTTTAACCTCGACTAGGTTTTCTCTTTAGAAGCGGAAGCTCTGCCATTTGGGTGTAATTTAGCCACATTGCTCAGAACAGTACCGTGGCAACTATCATTACCACCCACACAATTTCTAAGTCAATCGCATAAATGAAAGTATTATTATTTATACAGTCTTGCCAAAATAATTTTCCTGACTCATAGAAGAGATCACTTTTTCTCTGGAGGTCAAGGCGGGCATGAAGGAAATAAAGCAGCAACTTTGTATCAAAGACTCTTCAGTTCAGCGTGGGTGTGACAACACTGATGGCCACAAACATACACGCGCACACACGCGCACACACACACACTCACACCGCTGTGTCAGTGTTGCCTCCTGTTTCTGCTTAGCCCCCAGAGCTTCTCAACCTTCCCGATACTGTGACCCTTTAATAAAGTTCCTCATGTTGTAGTGATCCCCAATCATAAAATTACTTTGTTTCTACTTCATAACTGTAAACTTGCTACTGTTATGAACTGTAATTAAATATCTGATATACAAGATATCTGATATGTACCCCCTGTGAAGAGGTCATTCAATCAACCCAAAGATGACCCAATCCACAGGTAGAGAATTTCGGATCTAGGCCAAGCAACTCCCACACCTCAGGGTTATAGAGAGTTAGTAGTCTCCTGTTTTCATTATCTTCAAAAGTATATGACAGATAAAGTGTTAGCTCCATTAACTGATCTCATGTGACTAGAAATTTTATCTAAGAGTCAAAAGGCAATAAAACCCCTGAACTCAAATGTGAAAAATTATCCATCCATGATTCGAATCTTTTCAGAACAATTGAAGTCAGTGCTATGCAATAGACCTTGTATAACAATAGATGCGTTCCAATCTGAGTTATTTAATGTGTGAGCCACTAGGCAGTTTCTGCTCATTTAGATTTAAATTAGATTGTTAGAAATGTGTTCATTAGGCAAGGGTGAAAGTGAAAATTTGGGAGGTCCTGGCAAATAAGTCCAAGTTACATAGAAAAATAAAATAAAATGATTAGGTCTTAGCACCATGTAGGCCAAAACCTCAGTTATGACTCTCATAAGTCATAACTGCTGCCCGAGGGGAAAGCAAACACCATAATTCTGATAGCTCATAAGCAGGCGCTTGTCTAAGATGTGTGAATGAAAACCAGGGAAGATAAAATGCTTCTCTATCCATTCAGATGCAGCTGTTGTGGGCCATTTATACGCTGTGTGGAGGTGCACTGCTGTGGTTGCTGTAATAAAAAGCTGAACAGCCAATAACTAGGCAGGAGATAGGTGGGATTTCTGGGAAGAGATAGGAAGAGGAGGAGCAATCTGGGAGCATAAGAGATGCCGGGAGACACAGAGAAGAAACAGAAGCTACAAGATGGAAGAGAGGTAACGCCACGTGATAGAATATAGATTGATATAAATGGATTAATTTAAGCTTGTTAGCAACAAGCCTAAGCTATAAGCTGAGCTTTTATAATTAATAAAAGTGTCTATGTCATTACCTGGGAGCTGGCTGGTAGGGCAGGAAAAGACTCGTTACGTTCAGTAGCTAAGATACAAGAACTAAAGGGACAAAGCAGAGTAACAGGAGAAAGCTGTTTCACTTGATGCAAATAGTTTGGTATTTTGTGTAGATGAAACTTCACAAAAAATGAACAAGAAGTTAGGCCCGGGGACTATATGCCATGTCTGCAAAAGCCAATAATGTATAGAGAAAGTGCCATGGACAGGAGAGATGGCTCAGAGGTTAAGAGAAAGTACCATGGCGTAGAGCAGGGTTAAGCGGGTGAGGGAACCAGGGAAAGACTGGCATTGCTTTAATTAGGTTTGTTTGTACAGAGCCATCCAGCGCTGACCTTGTGTCTGGTGAAAATGGTCATTTCCCTCTCCTGAGTGTGGAGAAGGCAGGGTAACACAAACCACACTTTCTGTTTCTACTCTTTCTTATGTTGCCTTTAGCTCCAAACAATCCTTAAATCCAAGTGGCATGTATGAAGATAAGAGATTTCAATCCCCTTCACTGTCGACGAGTGATTTATGTCCAAGAGAAGCCGTCTGCCTGCTGTAACAACTTTCATTTCTATAACATAAATACAAAGTTCGGCCTTTAAGGATATAGTCCGTGCTTCCTCTTTTTTAAGGTTTTGTGGTCTCGCTAACTCACCGCAAATTTGTGTCCTGTAAGTCTTTTTTTTTAGTTTTTATTTTGTTTCTTTAATGCATATGAGCACATGTGCAGACAGAGAACAGCTTGCAGAAGTCGATTCTCTGCTTTCATCCTCGGTGTCTCGGGGACTGAATTCAGGTCACACAACTGGGTTGTGATGACCTGTATCCCCTGAGCCATCCCTCTGGCCCTGTGCAAATCTTTTATCTAGGTTTGCATATCAGTTGCCCTCAATGAAGTGTTTTCTGAAACTCTACAAGACACAGGGCACTCTCTAGGTGATGGGAATCTTTCGGTGAGCACAGGCAGCATTATTTCTTTAAAGAACCTGAAGGTCTACAGATTGGAAAGATTTAGAAATGATTGTGAACTGGAGTTGGGATCTATAAAAGAAAGTAACTGAGCATCAAGAAGGAATCGCAGGGTAAAGGGCTTTTGCCAAGAGGACACAAGTTAGCAGAGGAACTAAGGGGTTAAAGATAAACCCTTGAGAACAAGGGGGTACACACACAAGGATCAGCTAAAGAGGCAAACAGGATGGATTTATTTGGATTTTTTTCTAAGTACAGTAGGAAGCTTCAAAAATGTTTGGAAAGGAAGTGGGTGACGACTCAATTTGCATTACAAAGTAGGGGTTCCATGAACGAAATAGAGGGAACAGGCGTGAACACAGGGAAGTCACTCGAAAGATGAGAAAGTGTCGTTGTAAGCGCTAATAAATGCTAGGAGCGCTGGTTCCTGCCGCAGCCTATAATAATCCCATTGCGTACGAACCACGATCCGAAACCCAAAACTACAGCACAAAGTTGAGAAACAAATGCTGTGTTTTCATCACAAATCAGCTCAAGACCTCGGACTGATGCCTGAGATTCACTAAACGAAGGCGTACGAACTATACCGTCATTCAGACACAAACAGAGGCAGTCAAAAGAAGGAAGGAGAAAACACCAGGAAATGGTGAAAGGGTAGCATTGGGTGGGAGCAGGAATCACGAGGGTTAGCTCTCACAGGGCTGGGACTCAGACTCAGCCCCTCACTGCTGCTGGGCAGTGTGCAGCCATCCGCAGCTCTGTCAGACTTCCCCGAGTGTCCTCATCTGTAAATGGAATGGACCACGGAGCATGCGCCTTAACTTAGCTGTGGTTTGGGAGCCCGTGGGATGGTGCCTCGAAATTCACAGCTGACTCAGAACACAGACGAAACGAATCTAAATTAATGTGCATCTTCTCCGTGTAAATCTAGCTTGCTCGTGTGATTTACCTGTCCGATTACATTACAATTATTTTTTGTTCGTCATACAAACTCAGTTTCCTTCTTTACAAACCTTGCTCATTCACTTTGCGGCTCTCTACTGAGTTTACTCAGATATTTGCCCTTAATAGAACAGAACAGACAGCTTTAAGTTTATTTTCTCGGTGAACATAATTAGAACTCTAGGTGTAACCCCTTTGCAAAAGTAGGATCAATCCAAAAATACTCTGCTTCAAGATGCGAAGACGTGCGACAGAGGAAAAGGCAGCCTTGTGCTTTGCATCACAGCTTGGAAAAGGTCACCAAGGAAGAGCTGGTATCTGAAGGGTGACTCACGTGACTTCCCTTGTGATGAGGCGCACAGTCGAAGCATTCCGTTACATTTCAACGCCTAAATCGTACATCAAGTAGCTATTTGCAGCTGTGATTATTTACCATCTATAATTAAGCTTGTAGTCCCAAACTCTGACAAGAATCATCATTAACATTTTTATTACTCCTTTTAAACTGGTTAAATGATGAATATAGTTATTACAGAGGGATTAGAGGACTGAAAAGTTCTTAATGCTTACTAAATCTTAAACCCTATTCTGTACTTGAATTTGTTCTTATGGAAATTTCAAAGAATTAGCACTTTTACGTAAATGCCACTCATTTCGTCAAATTCGCCTTTAATAATTAAGTCATTTAAGTACTCACAGACTTCCAATGGACAGAAAGTATGGACCAACAGTCAGGGCAAGATCAAAGGACTCAAGTCCGCTGTGATCAGAGCCCGTGACCCTTTCTGACTATTACCTTGTGGATTCCACCAAGGACCTCATAGCCGTTTACTGAAGTTTTTCTTCCCTCCCGCATTCACATTTCAAGCTATAGTGTACAACATAAACTCAAATTTCTATAGTACGCCTCAAAATGTTCTTTTAAATGCCAGACAATAGAGTCAACACTGGCTGACACCTACCAGCTGGGAGACCCTGTTTACTCTCTAATTTGTTTTTGCTTGTTTTGTTGTTTATTTTTTTAATTTATTTTATTTATTTATTATGTATACAATATTCTGTCTGTGTGTATGCCTGCAGGCCGGAAGAGGGCACCAGACCTCTTTACAGATGGTTGTGAGCCACCATGTGGTTGCCGGGAATTGAACTCAGGACCTTTGGAAGAGCAGGCAATGCTCTTAACCACTGAGCCATCTCTCCAGCCCTGTTTTGTTGTTTAATAATTCCTATTTTTTAATTAAAACATAGTTACGTCATTTCCCCTTCCTTTTCCTCTCTCCAGCCTACCCTACTCCCTCCCTAGCTCTCTTTTATATTCATGGCCTCTGCTTCCTTAATTGTTCATGTGTGGGTGTCTGTGTGTCTGTAAATGTATAAATACAACCTGCTCAGAACATGAAAACATATCATGTGAATTGTGTGCGTATTATTTCAGGGCTGATCATCTGATATCGGATAACCAATTGGAAAAACCTTACCTGGAGAAGATTTCTTCTACTAAGAGTTACTTAGCTGTCTGCAGTTCTCTGTCTGGGGGTGGGGCCCCTGAAGAATGAATTCTCCCGTCTGTGTTTTTTAGTCTATTGGTGTTGTCCCTGTTCATGTCTTGCTTAGGTAGTCAGGTTGTTCAGACTTCATGTGTGTAGCTTCCCTGACATTTCCGAAACAAAACTCTCCCAGCAAACTTCCTGATCCTCTGTTCTTAGGCTTCCTGCCTCCTCTTCCACCACGACTGCTGAGCCTCAGGTGTAGGAATTAAGTTGTAGATCTATCAGCCAGGGCTAGGAATGGGCCATCCTGACTCCATCTTAAGGATGGAAGTCAATTTGTTATAAGGCCAGAACAGGTTCATTTCTGTTTGCTGCCAAATTCAAGTTGTCCATGCTTTAACCTGTTTCTGGAATTGGACATCCTCCCAAGATGTCAAGTCCTTTGGTATATGTCTGGGTCTTCACTGGATAGACGATTTCTGAAGATTCTGGAAATTTTAGGGAATGAAACGAAGCTGGAGGAAGGAAGTCACTGTGGCACTTGGGGACTTACTGCCTGTGACGGCTTCCTGCCTTGTTTCTGTTTCCTGTTGGGCCATTAAGAGAACATCAGTGCTCTGTCACACACTCCCGGTTCCAGGATGTTCTAAGCGAGCATATGGAGCCAAGCCGCTGTGGCTTAAAACTTCTGAAACTGGAAACCAAAATCAACCCTCCTTTCTCACTGTTTAGACACATTAATTTGAAAACTTTACAATATAAAGTGAATAAACTCAACACCCAAATTTACTGAATAATATTTTGACAAGGCATCAAAACAGTTTTGAATTATTGGAAGTGTACGATCTTATTATGTATAAGGAGAAGTGGCTGTAAGAAGCGTGGCTATAGCTACATTGTTACTCCTGACCAAGTCCAGATTACTCAAGATTATGTCCAGATAAGTGATACGTAGTGGCAGCTCTAAACTGGAGTCAAGAAGCTTGAGTTTGGCCGGGCGATGGCGGCACACGCCTTTAATCCCAGCACTCGGGAGGCAGAGGCAGGTGGATCTCTGTGAGTTCGAGACCAGCCTGGTCTACAGAGCTAGTTCCAGGACAGGCTCCAAAGCTACAGAGAAACCCTGTCTCGGAAAAAAAAAAAAAAGAAAAAGAAAAAGAAGCTTGAGTTTGGGCTGGAGAGATGGTTCAGAGGTTAAGAGCACTGACTGCTCTTCCAGAGGTCCTGAGTTCAATTCCCAGCAACCACATGGTGGCTCACAACCATCTGTAATGAGATCTGGGGCCCTCTTTTGGCCAGCAAGGATACAGACAGACAGAACACTGTATACATAATAAATAAATAAATCTAAGAAGAAGAAAAGAAGCAGCAGCAGCCGCAGCAGCTTGGGTTGGAGCATATGCACACAGGAATTTATCTCCTCTGAGCTTCAGTTTCTTTTTGTAGACAATGAAAAGAAAGGAAAATGAATACTGCCCCCAAAATTATTTTGAGGACTAAAGGAGAAAGTGTCTGCGGAAACCTCTTTCTGTAGGAAAGTCTCCAGCTGAACAAAACGTCATTGAGTGTGTGCACGAGTGGACTAAGTGGGAAGTCAAAGACACAAAGGCAGGCTGCCCACTATCCAAACCTCTCCTGGAAACAGAAGAGAGAAAACGCCTAGCACGCATTCAAAACTTGCAACTGGTGGGAATAATTCAACTGACACAAAAAATATTTTCATTTTGCAAGTTTCTACTCACTGTTAAATAATATTATGTCTTATCCCATCCAGTTTGACTGACAGGCTCACTTTCTCTCTTTGGCTAATAATAAATGAAAACTGCAAAAATTGTGCACTCTGTAATAACGAAAAATTAAAAATATTTATGTGATTTATGCATAGAGTTTAAAAACAAATAGTGTGTGTTTTTTCTTTCAAAACTCTGAGTACAATCAGTCCAGTAAAGTGTTGAGAACAAAAGTCAGTTTGCAGTAGGCTGCAGAGGGAGCGAGAGCAAGGGCATGCACGCACATAGACGACACCAGCTTCTTTAGGAAGACACTCTGCTGAAAAAGAATACAGACGCTGCTGTGGTGGGCTGTACAGAAAGAGGGAGGAGCAGTACAACCTCCTCTGCCACCAGCTCCCATCACTATGAAATGACTCTGTCACGTGCAACCAGGCAATCATGGACCTGAGCCCTGAAACCATGAGCCACAAAAAGCCTTTCCTCCCCTACGTGTCTCTGTGACAGCCATACAAAGGGAACCAACCCAAGGTACTCTCTTCCTCCTCCTCCTCCTCCTCCTCCTCCTCCTCCTCCTCCTCCTCCTCCTCCTCCTCCTCCTCCTCCTCCTCCTCCTTCTTATTCTACTGAACTATAGTAAAAGGATCAGAAATGAATCGCTTTGTTGCAACAGGAACTCGGTACCCAGTGCAGCATACTGCTGGGTGAAAACAAGGCCATTTGGATAGTTAGGGTGCCACCTGCAGGTAGAGCCCTGTGATTAACTTAAGGAGTCTCAGGAGCATTGTAGTTGGGCGATAATAACAATCTTGCAAAAGTCATCTGTTGCTCTTAGCAGCTTCAAATGTCTCACTGTAGTAAAAGGAACAAAAGGAAGGCCTACTGTAAGAAGGAAAGTCACAGTAGCTTCAGCAGACTACTTCCTGTTTAAAGATCCTCTGGCCTACTTGCTTTAATCTTGATTTCTGTCCTTAGAACTAGGTTAATCTATGTAAATGCATCATGGCTTTGATTGTCATTCCTAAAGAAAAATTCTATAGTTTCATATATTCTGGTTAGTGGGTATAATAATACAGAATTTTTATAGTAGTTTATATCTATAATTAAGCACTTTGAGGAAAAGAATGTCCTCCAAGATGATTCACTTCCCTTTAATATTCCATATTTAATATTCTATATTTAATTCTACGAAGGGCTAAATCCTCCACTGAGCACACAATAAACTGGTGACATACTTCATTTTTATTTTACCAAACACAACCTGAAAATGAACATCTTTTATTTGGGCACAAAATTCAATTATAAAGAAAATGCAATCTGAGATCAATAGCTTATTAGACACTCAGCATAAGGGATAGTTTCAGCTCAGCCTAATCTACTGAAATATGTATCTATACACTGTTTACTGGAGTATTCAAGTCTATGTGCAGAGGGACATACATTCAGTTTACTGAATAAAGGATAGATGAGTGATACTCAGAAACAGAACCTCAAAATCAAGAATCTATGAATCTAAATAATGTATAGATTCTCCTCGAATGTAAAATTGGAATTTGAATATCCAATAGTCTCATTTTCATGAACATTTTATATTTGAAAAAGTTGATTGGAGAGAAAACAGAAGTTAGTCCTCTGAAATAGAAATAATTTAAAGATGGAGATTACAATTTTATATACTATTTTGCTCTGTTTTGACACAGGGTCTTTCCGTGTCCTGTAGGCGAGTCTTCAGCCCTGGAGCTGAAGGGCACCCCCTGGGTACTGAGCTACAGGCGTAGTCCCCCTATCCAGAACCACCAGCTCCTGAGGTAGCAAGGAGGTCTGGGAAAGGGAGCGTCTGCTGTGGCAAATGCTGATGACGGGCTAAGCTAGGGAAGGGGAGGTGTGAACTCTTGCACTCAACACCACAGAAGACATCGTTTGCCTCCGTAAGACCACCATGAGTGTAGCGATCATGGTGAAAGCTTATCGTCGTGAGTTTTGTAAGCACTGGAGGGAGACGTCTTCGGTAGTTATAAGATTCTGATATATACTACAGAGATACATAATCAAGATAAAAATAGTTAAAAGGATATACTGTTCTTGTTTCTGATGCACTGTGGCACCATCTGTCTCATGGTGGACCATTCTTAGGGGGAACAAAAAAACAACGAATGACTCAAAAGAAAGATAATTATTATAGTGGGCCAGAGCGACAACGCTGCCGTAGTCACAAAAGTGAAGACAGTATTCTGGTTCTTTTTCTCAGAGGGAGGAGAGACCGACTTCGGCTCAGAGTTTTGGGGGGCAGGGGGACAAACCATCACAATGGGAAAGGCATCAAGGCAGGTGGCTGGCAGAGCGGCAACCAGAGCGGAGGGGAGTTACCAGTGCTCAGTTGGAGTTCTTTTTCTGAAACACTAAATCACGGGCTCATGCTAACCACATAATGGCATGTCTTCCCCTCTACAAGCCCTCACAGACATTAATATCCCAAGTGTGTCCTGATCCAAGCAAGCTGACAGCTGAGATGAATCATTAGAGCTCACGGAAGACTAGGGGTGAGCAGAGGTAGACCAAGAGCCTATGCAAGTTCTCTCCTGCTTCCCTGAATTTCCTCAGTGGAAAAGGAACCCAGAACCGCTGAGAGAGGGCAAGAAGTAAAACTGGCAAATTCTCAATTTTATATTACTTCTGAAATATGCAAAGAAAGTATTTTTATAACTCAATTAATTTCTTTTTAACACTTCACTCTGTTTGGAGAAATGTAGGAGGACAAGGCTACTATAAAACTGCCAATTAATAGTTCCAGCTGGAACAACCTCTAAGCTGAGAGAGAGATATTCCACTAACTCAAAAATGGAGCTGTTCTTACCATCCTCCTGGCTTCAAGCTGGCCTCTGGGCAAAAGGGAAGCTGGAAGAACTAAAGGGCTGCTTCGATCCCTGCCAGGTAGCCTGCCATCCCTGTGCTAGCCTCACTGTGGGGCGCTGGACATGACTTATGGGTGTACCGGTTGTTAGACTGGGAAACCCTGAGCACACACTCCATTACCCCTGCTCCTGAGACTTCCGGTCTACCTTCCAAGCCTCATTGCTTCCACTCTGACAGACAGACCTACTCTGTGAATTTCCTCAGGCTTTGGAGGTGACTCATTCACTTTTGCAGAAAACCACTCCCTTCATTGAAACAAGAGCATTGTGAGAGCCAGGAAAGCTCATCTTTTTCAGTCTTTACCCATCTTGGCCACGCCAGAGACACCCTAAGTAGCCGCCTCACAGGAGAATTCCAGATGGAAAATGGGGGCAAAAGCTCATCTGTCTGGGTCTGTCGTGGCTGCGTACCACCTCAGAGATGTCAGAAACCCACGTCTCACTACTCTCCACATATTTGGGAGCCAGAAGATGCAGACTGCTTCAGTTTCATGGCAGCATCTTCCAGACCACTGCATCCCACTTTCCACTTGGCTACTAAGCCAAGCTACTTAACCTGAACGGACAGAGGGGTCTTTGTTATGCTATAGAAGAAAATATATGGTATATATACTAGATATCTGGGTATGATTCTAAATAACAATGGACTTGCATCACTAGAACCAAGGAGTACTTAAAGAGGAATTACAATGTCGCTAAGACTCCTACGATCTGATCCACTGCACACAAACAGTAATAACTGTACCCTGTGCTTTCTATTTGCCCGTGTACGTAGGTGTGTTGAGAGCATAACTTTCACTGGTACGGTATTACAAGGGGGATTTCCAAGGAGGCATTTCATTGTGATTGTTTCAGTGGAATTACCATCTTCATTATTCTCTCCTGAGGCGATTATTAAAAAGGCACAAACTTTACAAATAGACAAGTCAATAAGCATGCTTTATTGCTATCTAAACTGCAAACTCAGAATATTTGCCAACAGTGTTTGGGCTTTCTCTCTTAAAGGTCACGTCTCTAGACAGAACGTCAGACTGGCATTGCTTGTTTTGCTCATTGTCATTTAACCCTTAGCAACCTTTCTTCTCTGGGAAGAAAAAAATAAAAAAACTTTCAATTCATATTAACATACATATGTTGTAGGGAGGCCGCTAGCTTGTTCCTGGCTACTCAGCCCTGAAATAATCACACAGGAACGATAATATTTAAATCATTGCTTGGCACATTAGCTCTAGCTTCTTATTGGCTAACTCTTTCATCTTAACTCATCTCCATTAATCTGTGATTCACCATGAGGTCGTGGCCTACCAGCAAAGTTTCAGGCATCTGTCTCTGGTGACTCCATGTCTTCTCCCTGACTCTGCCTTTCTTTCTCCCAACATTCAGTTTAGTTTTCCCCACCTAGTTCTGTTCTCCCCTATCAGGCCAAGCCGGTTTCTTTATTAACCAATGGTGTTCACAGCATACAGAGGGGAACCCACATCATACATAGGTTTGACAATCAAGGCTGTTAAGTTTTCAAAGCTTTTTAATTCTACAATCTTACCAAGAATGTGTCAGATATGTTAAAATATTAGCTTCACATAAGAAGCTTGGAAGTTAATGACTTAACAGAACAAAAATGTTTATCGATTGTCCGTTTCAATGTTCAGTATATTAACTCCTTAATCATGATTGTGAAGCCAATGCATTCGAACCATGTTTGTGAATCGTGAGATCATGGATAAATTACAAATGCACAGGCTAGACAAAGTGTTAAATGGGTGACACTCACATTTTACAATAGGCACATAGGTTTCTAAGTCTATACCAAAACTAATGAGTCCACCATATCTTGAAAGTGTATAACTCACTGTACTTCATGTTGTATTATGTTGCTGGAGTTTTTCTAATAGAATTTTGTACTTTGTTTTTTATAATAAGCACATAAACTTTGGAAGACATTTACCAGTTTACAGATTGGTGATGAATGTATGCCAGTTACAGCTGTTTATGTTTAAGTTCGCATTTCTCGTAACTGGCTTTAACGTTAGACAAACCAGGCTTGAATCAAACTCTTTATTATTCCCATAACCTACATATTTGTACTGACTCAATGTCCCTGTCTGTATAACGAGGACAATTATATTAAGGTTCCTCTATGAAGCGTGGAGTTTTTTTGTCTTATAAACTGACTGGTACTCAGTGACACTCAGCTTTAAGGCGATCATAAAGGAGTTTGGGTATTTCCCAAAGCGTAGGCATTTCACCTCCCATTTTCAGTTATTTGGACACTTCTAACTAGTCACCACAAGGTGGAGGCACACCTGCACTTCTAACTAGTCACCACAAGGTGGAGGCACACCTGCACTTCTAACTAGTCACCACAAGGTGGAGGCACACCTGCACTTGAGAAAAGGGCTTTAACTTCACGGCTAGCATGTACGCAGCAGCTAGAAGAAACAGGTAATCTACATTTATAGATATTCCACAGATTAATCAAGCAAATAACTTGGCAATTTCAGACTCAACGCAAAAGTCCCCAAGAAACTTGTTACCCTGAGCCATCTCTTAGAGAAACGTTCAGAGTCCCAGTCCAGGAACCCCCTGCTGTCTGGTTCCTCCCTGTTTGTTGAAACTTGGATCTAAAAAGCTATTCATTCCCCCTGATCAGCCAAAACTTTCTTCCCCAAAAACGTGTGCACACCTCGACCTCAACCATATATACTAACACCAAGAAATGTGAAGCATTAAACAGATTTTAACATTTAAACATCCACAACGAACAAACATGATCAAATGATAATACTCAGACAATCTTTTGCATAGTTTTGGTTTACAGAACCAGCTGGCTTTTAAATTGTTTATGTTTTTTAGCACTTTTAAATAATTTCCTAAAACATTTTAAAGCAACAGAGCTGTACCGGAGCCCAGAAACCCAACAGTTCTCTAGCGCCTCTCAGATCTAAAAATCAAGTTATTTCATAATTCCCCTCCTTCCGCTACAACTCCCTGTCAGATTCATGGCCTAACTGTTACATTTATGCGTGTGTGCGCGCACACACACACACACACACACACACACACATTTATATATATACATGCAACTGTATATACCTGCTGAGTCCACTTAGTTTTACACGTATGTGTGTGTTTAGGGGTCACTAGCTAGTATGACATAATCGGTTAGGGAGTTCATCCTGGGGAACACTAATTATCTCTCGGTAGTTGTTAAATGCTTATAGCACGGAGGCATCCCATCTAGGTGTGGGACCTTGTAAGACTTCACCCGTCCACGCTGGCGTGGCAGCTAGTGTTGTCACTGCTGAAGTACTGGCTGAGCAGCCATGTTTAAGCCAGGATGTCATTGTGGATCATAGGCTTTACACATTACAGCTGGGTAGGACTTCTGACTGCTTTTCTCCTTTGGTGGTTTGCAAACCACCTTCCAGCACTGTGAAGGAAGCCCTCGGGGAGATTCCCACCCAGGCCAGACCCTGTCTCCAAAATGTGTATTATCTTCAACAACAGGACTTCTAGGGAGTAAACAGAGGCAACTGCAACAGCCTACACTGTTTGGGGAGCTGCTTCGACTCCCTCAACAATAGAAACCAGGAAAATAAACAACGACCATGGAGGTAGGAGACATCCCGAGGGAAATCTCAAGATGCAGGTGATACAAAGAGAGAAAAAAGGGGGAGAGCTTTAGTTAGGGAGGGGGGCAGGGAAGACAGTACAGAAGGAGAGGAAGGAGGGATCAGTGAGGATGTTTTACAAAACCACAGGATATCATTATTTATACTTACATAATATTACACGTAACAAACATAGACGTCATTTGAATGAAGTTATGCTACCTGACACAATACTCTCTCCAAGGGCCATCAGGATATCATTATTTATACTTACATAATATTACACGTAACAAACATAGACGTCATTTGAATGAAGTTATGCTACCTGACACAATACTCTCTCCAAGGGCCATCTCTCTAATCTAGTCTCCAGTACTGAGCATTACATATTAGTAAATTTTGATACTGTCATTTACATCTGTACTGAAATTATTTCCCTCATGAATTTAGGTGTGTGCGCCTCTGTGAGAAGGGACACAGACAGCAGGTGTATTACTAAAACTGAGAGAGAGACAGGTTCAAGGCCACATGGGGAAGCACATGTGTGCTTCATCTCTTTTCTGGTCTTCGATAATGGTGGGAAACACTAACACAAACAGCATGGTAGTAAGACAAAGGAACATGAGCCCCAAAGCAGCTTATGGAAATGTATGCTCAGATAGAACAGCACAGCACACACTACTGAACGGAAGGCAGTCCTCCCAGCAGAACCGTGGTGTGCAGTGTTTATCTCCTCAGCTCCAAACCCCACTTCTTTGCTCTGCTTTGTGATGTGGGAACTGGTTTGACAGCCACCTCTTCCCCCCAGCCAGCTGGATCCTGGACTCTGCCAAGAGAGGGCACAGGCAGAGCACAGAAACAGGAGCTGCTTCTTTTCAGAGATTTTTCAGTGGCTAGACTGAATTAAAACTGAGGATAATGACAACAGAAATGGAGGAAAGACAAGATCCCTTTATAGGAGGGTGAGCAAAATGGAGCCAAAAAACTCCCAAAAGTCAACTGCCAAATATCAAATATTAGAAGAAAACCACAGGAAAAGAGACCAACCGTCCAGTTAGAACTCCAGGGATGGTGTTCACTTTTTTTAAAAGCTCAAGACAACAATTCTACATAAAGAGTAGCGAGAACAAAGTATCAAAATCACATCTCAGGGCTGGAGAGATGGCTCAGAGGTTAAGAGCATTGCCTATTCTACCAAAGGTCCTGAGTTCAATTCCCAGCAACCACATGGTGGCTCACAACCATCTGTAATGGGGTCTGGT
>NW_026067898.1:3291248-3330123 GCF_014885135.2 Alexandromys fortis
GAGTGTCATATATCAATCTGTTGATTTCATTGGTTAAGTAATAAACCAACTGCTTGGCCTCATAGCTTAGAACATAGATGGGAGGAGGAAACAGAATAGAATTCTGGGCGGAAGAGGAAGTGAGGTCAGACTCTGCTCTGCTCCCGGAGAGACCCGACAGCTCTGCTGGAGCAGAGACGCCATGCTCAACTCTCCCAGGATGGACAGAGGCTAGAATCTTTCAGGTAAGCGCACCTTGGGGTGCTTACACGCATTATTAGAAATGGGCTAGTCCAGGTGCGAGAATTAGCCTGTAAGGGTTAGAGTTCATGGGCCAAGCAGTTCTTAAATGAATACAGTTTGTGTGTTATTTCGGGCATGAGCTAGCCAAGCGGCCGGGGTGTTGGGGACCAGCCCCGCCGCTCCTATTTCAACACCTGCTAAAGAAAAGGAGGTAACAATGCTGCCCCCCAAAACTGTTTCACTTTTCTCTTTCCGACCCAAGTACACAGATTACATACTCCAACAATTTCAGAACATTTTTCACATTTTAATTTACAAATAGTAAGATGTATCTCCCACTAGCACCCTTCTGGGGGCGGGGGGCTTCCAAGCACCTCTGCTTTCAGATACTGGAGAGGCAATGATGAAGCTGAAGTGCACCTTCCTCCTACACAGCAGTCTCCTTCCTATTGCAGCATCTCCTCCAGAAGTGAGGGGAAGCTCCTGCGACTCAGAAGAGGACATCAGACTGCTGTTGAGAGCCCCGCCACAGCAGTCCATAAAGGAACTGCTTCAGGGGGGAAGAGCAAAGGCTGCCCTTCCCCAGAACCCCGCATGTGGTAGCTCACACCATCTAGACTCTCCGTTCGGGGATCTGACATCTCTTCTGCCCTCCAGGGCACTGGGTACGGAAATGGTGAACATACATCCATGCAGGCTGAACACCTGCACATTGATAAGTATTCTGGATACCTGGGTAAGTCACACGCTTGTCAGAGGATAGAAAAGCCACTGGGTTTGCTCTATTTGTGACGTTGTGAGGGGTACAGTGATCACAGAATAACCCCCCACCCCCACTCCTTAGCACCTCCCACTGCTGAAAAGGACACAATTCTGGATCGCTGGAAAACCTTTGGGTGTCAAAAAAACCTAAGTGGGGCAGAGTGGGAGAGCCCTAGAGCAAATTAAGGCCATAATACAAAGACCCAGCCACCTTTCAGGCCATATGGTGTGGAATATTCTAGAGACTGGATGTCTGGTGAGCAATGATCACAACTCACCTACACAGACCTCTACTGTTCTAGAGCTAAGCTAGTCTTCCTGGAGACTTACCTCTGTAAACAAACTGAAAAGTAACTGCTACTGCTCTAACAATCACATCACATAACAAAATAACAAATATACGAGCAAAGCTACCCACTAAAACTGCGCATTATCAGATATACCAAGCCAGAAGACCAAATCAATTAGCAGAGAAGCAATTCACAATATGGTCAGAATAGGGTCCAATTTAGGGAAAGGGAGTCGTGTCGCTAAGGCCTTCACTTGTAAAATGCCAAAACCCCGACCTCCCCTCAGCTTACCACCTTGGATCTTAGTGTACTTCACCACAACAGCTGACAGTGCAGAGAAAGCTCGGGTTAGTTTAGTTTATTATTTTCTAAACATATTAAAATTCAATATGTGGTTCTAATTTTTACAGACATCATGGATATTCTTTCATGGCTATGGGAATTTTATTTTGTCCTTTCCTGAGTTAGCACTATGCTAATTCTGCCATCCTGATGTGAATCGGCGTTTCTGAACTTTTAAAGGGGACTTGGTATGAGCGTCTGATAGCTTTGGAGATGGCAGTTCTGTTGCTTTATTGTACAATATTCAAAAACGCAGAAGCCTGCTAAAGATTTCTTTGGTTTGTAAAGAAAGTTATGTGATAGATACAAAATGGTATTAGGGGAAAATCAAATACAACAAGAAATATTTCTAGCCAAAAAACAAATTTCACATTTCCTAAAGGCCCAGACAAGCAATAAAAGGCTCCATCCAATAAAACAAGGCAGGCCTTTCTAAGTGTGCCCGTTTCACAGCCAATTCTACTGTGAATAGAGTTCTTTGTATAGTGAAACAAGACATAAAACATTTCAATGCAAAAGTGTTCTAATGAAAACAGGTTTTTTATCTAAAACTTCACCCCAGAAAACTGAAAGCTTCAACTGTAGTTTGTAGTGACTTAATAAAACATTACTATATAAAAGTGTCCTAAAGCCCAGACTGCTGGCCTAGGGGACCAGAGCTACACTCCACCTGGGCAGAGCCTTGTACAGCCAGAAGCAGTGGAGAAAAGTAACTGGCGCGCACTCAGGGAAGACCGCAACAGCAGGGCAAGGTGGGCCTGCTCAGAACTGGACCTCCCAACCTTCTCGTCAGAGGGGCCTGTGCCTCCACCTCCACAGTGCACTACCATAGACAGCTGTGCCTCCACCTCCACAGTGCACTACCAAAGACAGCTGTGCCTCCACCTCCACAGTGCGCTACCAAAGACGGCTGTGCCTCCACCTCCACAGTGCGCTACCAAAGACGGCTGTGCCTCCACCTCCACAGTGCGCTACCAAAGACGGCTGTGCCTCCACCTCCACAGTGCGCTACCAAAGACGGCTGTGCCTCCACCTCCACAGTGCGCTACCGTCGACAGGCTCAACAACTAAAGCAACTGACCAATTCCAGGTACTGGACCATGAGAGCAACACACAATTCACAGAGCAGCTTTTCCAAAGCCCAGAGAGGGAACTGTTTAACTCTACAGTGTGTAGGGCACCATTAATACTGTGAAAACCTCATTAAGACCATGATCTGAATAAAGCACATGAAAAATAGTTAATTTGGGGAAAGATACAAAAATTTTAAATGATCTGTCTTTTGCACATTAACAAACTTAACAACTCTATAGAAATGCAGTTTTTTATTTTTGATATATTCAAGTATTTGGAATAAAAATAACTCAAATCTGAGAAGTGCTTCAAACAAAATAAAAGGAGAGAGAAATCAAGTCGGACAAAACAGAATGGTCATAAAATCTGGATTCTAGACATAAGTTAATAACATGTTTCTATTATTTCAGTAAACCCTTAAAACATTTTATTCAATAAATCAATCTTCCAAACAAATATTCAGCACATAAAAATTGACAAAGTTTATTAAGAAACAGTAGTAATAGGTGGTTTTTAAAAAGAACACCAAAGTTGACAATCCACAGACATATAAAAAGATAATCAAAATATTAAATACTACCTAAATTAAAGACCGTAATTCCAATCGCTAATTATAATCATGTGTCCTGGTGGGGCAGCTGTCACTCCCCATGAATTCATCGTCTTCCCATGACCGCTACAGAGACTCACTTCCAGCTCAATCACTTAGTTTACTGCAGCTAACGCTGAGCACACGGAGTTAGCATGCACTGTATCACAGAGAGCACGAGATGCTATCTGCACAATCTTTTCCTCAGGTGTACCTCAGCCATCTTTGTTTCCTAAGCAAAGGAGGTAAAGGCTGATCTTGGACAGCTGCCCACACTGCCCTAAGTGGTTATACAACTAACCCAAGGGGGCCAGCGGTCCTCCTGCACTACCAGCCGAACATGTACTCCATCGCTCTGGATACAAGACTTTCATCTTTCTTTGGTGTCTGTCTGTCAGAAATAACCTATTAAAACATACACCACAACAAAGAAGAGAAAAATAATGTGTTAAGTTACAGTTTCTTTAAATGCAGTCAATTCTACCATTAATGTCTAATTTAAAATAGGAACAACAAAATGAGCTTCTATAACTCAACTATGCAAGTGTGACAATATAGATTTTTAACATTTAACATTTCCAATTAGAAAACTAAGAAAACCCAAACACTACAAGAAATGAGAAATTTAAAATACAGATTTAAAATATAACAATAAAAATTCCAATTCTGCAGGTATCAGGACCTGTGCCAAAATCCAGGACTCTAGTTCTTTGGTAGTGGACAATAACAACAAAGTTAGCATTCTAATTCCAGACTATTCTTCAGAGAATGTAATAAACTGCTATAAATCTTTTTAAAATGAAAATTTTTGTCATCTCTGATATTTAAAGCAGGTCACCTCTTGATACTATTACATTGGAAGGGGGGTTTTGTTTTTGTTTATGATTTTATAAACTTAATAAAGTTTAATTTTCATGCTATCAAGGTTCTGGTGTGCATACAACTATAACTGAGGGGAAAAAACCTTTCAAGATATTTTAAGAAATGTTCTTTTGCTGTATAGCACTAGAGATCAAACCGAACACCTGGGCACACGCTGGATCAGTGCCCTACCACCGAGCTATGTCCCCAGCCCAAACAAAGAAACTGTTTCAATGTCCAAGGCTCTAACTTTAAAATGGGAAATGTAGAGTCTGAAGGTTTCACCAAGGAAAAGCACCAGGAAACATTTAACTGTGAACACACACACACACACTCAATCTCCACAGGAAACATTTAATTGCACACACACATTAACCCCCCACCCCCAGCCCTCCAACTGCCCCTAAATACCTGGTAGTCACTAGTGGAGGCCTTGTAGGCTGTAGCAAGGGGCCGCATGGTAGAGATCCTAGGAGTGCTCCCGGGCTGTGTTGGGGTGCCTAAGGTCTTGACGGGTGTTGTAAAGGCTACAGATGGAGATGACAAGGCTCCTCTGTCACCGTTTTCCATGACACTCTGGAGAAACGAAGACACAGGACATACCATCTAATACTGTGTAATATTTTAGAGAAAACCTTACTAAAAAGGTACTCAATTTGGTCTTCAAAGTTTTCAGATAAATTTAGCTTTGAAAAGACAGTATGTCCCTTAGTTAGTTGGAGACCTAATCCTCAGCCACATCAAACAGCCTCAGTCTAAGTATAAATCACAAGAACAAGAATCTCCAGGAAAAATGGATGTTTTGGAAGAAACAGGGTTCCAGAGAAGGAGGTGAGAGAGGGGAATGGGAATGAAAAGGAACAAAATATATGGTATACATGTATGAAATCCTTTTAGAAGCATCTCAGGGCAGACCCTATGGTAAGCCATCAAAGACAAAACCAAAGAAAGACTAATTATTTTACATGTAACTGTACACTGCTGTTGTGCCGCTGCTGTCCCTAAGAGAGGACTCGGGGGTCCTGGGTACTACATAGCTTCAGACTGAGTCTCCTGCAGATTCAGGTTTCTCTTAAGGAGTCTAAGACAGAATCACCATCTGCTTTGCTCAATTCCGTGTGCACTGCAACAGTAAAGTGCCTCGTATGTAGTATTCGGACAGAGGTTTGCATGTACTTACTCAAGTATGTTCAAACTGATTTTTTAAGCTACAAAGAAAAGTTTAAGTTCTACTCACTAATGTTGAAAGAGCACATACAGAGTCAGCTGTAAAGACTGAAGCAGAAATGAGGACGAGAAAGCTTCAGCTCCTCACGCTCAGCATCAGCTGGCACCTGTGCGGACACAGCACCAACCTTAGGCTTCCTGAACCTGGTGCTGCTCTGAGCAGTCCTGAGGTCTAAACTCCAGGCCTCGCTTCAACAATTCTACACATTGCTTAGGCTCTGCAGACCTCTCTTTTTTTGAAAAATGAAAGGATGTGGACAGATTGTCTCTAACATCTCGAGATTACTTTTGGCATACTGTAGTACCATACTACCATAAATATCATTTTCAGACTAACAAAAGCAAGCATAGTGAGGCTAAGACACAAACACTCTGTCACTAATGAGACCTCCCCCTCCCTTAAATCGACTACAACCTACTTTATCTATACACGGCTTGACACCGATCATGATGGACTCTCCGAATATTCTCCCATCTTTGCTTAAGGCTTTCCGAGCCTGCAACTTAGACTGGTAACGGATGTGCATCCAGTTGCCTGTGTTAGACATCTGCAAAGAACAGAGTTATTACTTAAGGTGCGAAGCCCAGACAAACATACAAACACAAGGACAAAACTAACTTTCATTTTGTTATTTGGTACCCTGTAAAAAGCTGCATATTAAAATTCAGAAAGATCCTATGGAAAAAACTTCAATAATCCCTACCCAGATCTCAATTCTCTAAAATAGAACATGTGGCAAATATTCCCTAAAAGTAAAAGGAACTCTCAAAAGAATTATTTCCTACAGAAGTTATATTAGCAACTATTATGAAATTTTAAAACGCTATATCCATGAACATGACTTTGTGTAGAACTGAATTAATAGAAATGCAATCTAGGCAAGGCCTGAGTACGGGACAAGCCTCTTTAGAGGCTGCTGCGGGATAAAGAGCTCTTAACGAGGCTCCAGCAGATCGGGGCTCCCCACTTCCTCCCCCATAAAACTTAAGAGAAAAACATTAATGTAATATGAGACATATTGTTAATCCTAGGAGGATGTGACTATTTAAGAAAGGAAGGGAGGTCCCTAAAATTCTCAGTCTACTCTTTAACTATTCCTTCTCAGCAACACTCCTGAGTTTGACTCTTGTACACTCCATTGTATACATTCTTTGAAAATAAAAACTAAATTTAAATTTAGAAAAATAATCAGAAGTAGTGTTCTTCAATTTATAACTTTTGTCTCTGTAACCAAAATCTTAATTGAAGAAGAAAGTATTAGCAGCCTTACCACATGCTTTAAGATATTCCCATACTGTGCAAACTGTAATAATATATAAGAAGCAGACGCTTGTGGAAACCTGGGGGAAGAATGGCCCAGACAAAGCCGTCAGTTTCCATCACCAATACAGCAGCAAACTACCACACCATGCTTCCTCTAGAGTCCATCAGTCACTCAGCTATTCTCCCTTCCCAGAGCGCACCTCTGAAGTCTTTTACCTCCCCACACCCACAGCTCGTCCAGTCAGGCAGATGCAGGTCTGCACACACACATTATGAGACATAGTTATAAGTAGGGCTATCATGACTCAAAGAGGGACTCTTCTAATTATAACACCGAATCTCTCTGCACTGAGCATCATCTGAAGACTTCTGAAACTTAGTGCTCAAAAATAAAACTCGGCATCAATAACAGCAAAAAAATGACTTAAAAGGATGATACCCAAAAATAAAACTAGCATCAACAAGAATATTAATCACATGAAAATGATTAAATTAATCCAAAATTACTTGAGGTGATATTCAAATTTTTAATAGCCATATCTTTAAGAGGATACTTTATCAGGTCTTACAGTCTGAATATCTTACAATAAGGCATAATTATTTTTAAAGTCAGAATAATGAAGTGATTTACTATTTGAAAATAGTACGAGCTACTACCAGTTTAGAAAAATATCTGAAAAAATTTTAAACCAATATAAATTAATCTGAAACTTCAATTAAATAGCCCTAAACAGGCATGAGAGGAAAGGTGAAATTAAACACATTAAAATCAATATAAGTAAACCAGGAGCCATGGCACAGGCCTTTAATCCCAGCACTTGGGAGGTAGATGCAGAAGGAGTTCAAGGCCAGAAGTCAGGGAGAGAGGAGATCCTGTCTTAACCAACTCTCCAATGTGAATAAAACACTAAACTCAGAACTGAAATTTCATTTTTATTTATTTATATATCTCTAGGTTTGAGATTTTTCGTTCCAACAACAAATAAATAAGGCACAAAACTGAAAAGGTAGATAATGGTTGCATGTGAAGATGGCATTTAAAGAAATAAAACGTTTTTAGGTGCCACGATGACTTTCAGAAAATCTAGTCCTTTTAAAATGATCATTTATGACAATGGATATTTTGTTTATTTTTTACTATGACCCCAAACTGACAAAAAAGTTAAGCAAAGGAAGAACATATATGAGAAAGACTTCCCTTAAATGAACAAAATGTTTTATTTAAAACATTTTACTTATTCCTTTAAAAGAATGCGTCAGTAAGCACATATAAAATAGCTAAAACATAAAAGTAATAAGATACAGCATTACAAAATCTTAATTTTTTTTTAGAAATCCATATTTGAAGTTATAGATGTTTATTTTGCCTCTCTGTTCAGTATTCTCTTTCCCCATCTCCTCTCATCCATGCATGCATGCTCACACACACACACCACAAACTTACTTTAATGTTGGGGCAGCATTACTTAAATAAAGCATTCAATACAAGAAAAACAATCAATTTTTTTAAAAAGATTTATTTATTTATTATGTATACAGTATTCTGCCTACATATATCCTATAGGCCAGTAGAGGGCATCAGATCTCATTACAGATGATGATGAGCCACCACATGGTTGCTGGGAATTGAACTCAGGACCTCTGAAAGAGCAGTCAGTGCTCTTAACTTCTGAGCCATCTCTCCAGCCCTTAAATATTTTTTTAAAGCACTAGAAGTAATTCAAATACTTTTTCTAACTACTAGACATCTTCAAAGTTACACTAACACTCGTGAACCCAAAAAACGGACTAAGAAATGACAAGCATGCTCAACACTGCTCTACTTCATGAAAATAGAAAATTTTAAACATTGGAAAGCAAAATCAAGTGGTCAGCTCAAATGCCAGGGACATGGGGTTTTGCAAGGTTTCCAGGAAAACAAAGGGATGCAGCTGCCCTGTTCTCACTAAAGCAGTGCCAGCTCAAGCCAGCTAAGGACTACCAAAGCACAGAAGGAGCCCCCAGAAAATGTGGAAAGGGATCCTGAATCTAATGGGACTGTCTTGCCTTTCACAACTAGGAAATGATTTGGGAAGAGCATGCAAAATGGTTTATGAGACAAAAATTAAGTTCTAGCTAACGATATCCAGAATGCGGACGGCATGCACAAGGATGACACAGCCGCTGTCAGCAATTCAGTATGAAACACATCAGCAACAGAAAAGACAACGAGGTAAATGTCGCCAGCTGTTCATAACTGTGGATCCAGTAGTAAGTGTGTGTGTGTTTGCTGGCCAAGTCTTTCAACAATATCAACAAATACTAGGGTGGGGTAGTTTTTATAAGGTCCATAATCCTTACCCAAACACAGTCACCCAAGTGTCATCGAGGTGATCATCTGAAGTCAGAGAATCTCCTTGAGTATAAAAAGGATCCAACTGGGCAGGAGATAGTGTCGTCTTCCGTGGCTGACCAATATTTGCTGGACTAAACATGCTTTGCCCTATATTAGTAAAGTTAGGAAGTTAGCTACCAATATAAATACATGAGTGTATTTTAAAACAAAGATCTTAGTTTAAAAGGGCAAAGTATATTAAAAGTTGACAATGCCCTCTTCAGGACTCCATAGGCACTATTTTTTACATGTATTTTTACACACACCTCTCTCTCTCTCTCTCTCTCTCTCTCTCTCTCTCTCTCTCTCTCTCTCTCTCTCTCTCTCCCCCCCCCCCATCTTTAATCCCAGCACTTGAGAGGCAAAAGCAAGAAGATCTCTGTGAGTTCAAGGCCAATTTGGTCTAAATAGCAAATTACAGGCCAGCCAGGGCTACACAACAACACTATCACAAACATAAACAAATAAACCTAAGCAACCATCCCTTCAAAATCTAATTAACTCTTTCTACAAAGATATGCCTTTAATAAGCCAAAGACAATAAAAGGTACATTAGTATAAAACCTGAAGCCAATTCAATTTTTTATGCCCTGTATAGCCATTAATATACAGTTTAGTTATGCTATATCATGTAATAACCTTCAAGCAAGAAATTAAATTAAGGCTCAAGTTGAGACAACCATTATGACCTTTAAAAAGACAAATCAAAATTAAGTCTCAAATGAATAAGCAATCTAATTTTTGCCTTGTCAACTAATCTAAAAAATGTAATTACTTATACTAATCGAAAAGCATTTACATAAGTTTAATATAATTGCTCTCCACCAAGTTAATATTTAATTGCTCCACTGATTTTACTTCTTTTAAATCAAACTTCTGGTACCAATACTCTATTCTGTGTAAGATGAAAATAAAATGTACCTATCAAACCACATCAGACTACAGTATACTTTATTTTCCTTGGTAAATCACTATCCAGACGTCCTTCATAAAACCAGATTAAAGAGAGGGCAAAAGCCCTTATTACCTTTCAATTTAAGAACAGATCCAATTATTTCAAACTAAATGAAAACAAAAAAAATTACAAGAAATTTCAAAAGGATATGATAAATGAACAATGAAAATTTTGGCCACGACACCTTCTTACCATGAAAACAAGCAGCACAGGTGTGTAACTAAGAACTCTGCCTCAGCTCAATGTACAATGGGGCCTGTGTGGTCCCAGGAAGAAATACCTACACCTAGGAACTTTCTCCAAAAACCTGAGGCATAGAACACGAATGAGGTGCTGGGCCTCTAGAAGATCCTGGAGGAGAAACTCTTTCTGGTCTGCTTCCCATGGCTTATTCTGCCTGCCTCCTTACAGAACCCAGAGCCACCAGGAGTTGGACCCTCCCATCAACCATTAATCATGGAATTGCACCACAGACTGGCCTACAGGCCAATCTGAAGGAGGTGTTTTCTTAAATGAAGTTCCATCTTTCCAGAACAGCCTGGCTCCCAACCCAGTGAGACCAAAGATTTCGTCTCTGAAGAAAAGAAAGCTAAGCCCAAGTTTATGGTATGGTGGTGCACACCTTTAATCCCAGCACTTGGCAGGCAGTTCTCTGTCAGTTCAAGGTCATCCTGCTACACAGAGCAAATTTCCAGACAGCCAAGAACGTTTAAAAAAAAAAAGAAAGAAAGGAGGGAGGGAGGGAGGGAGGAAGGGAGGGAGGAAGGGAGGGAGGAAGGAAGGGAGGGAAAAGAAAGGTAAACACCTCAAAAAATCAATGAGCCCAAGCCAGGTGGTGGTGGCACATGCCTTTAATCCCAGCACTCAGGAGGCAGAGGCAGGCAGATCTCTGTGAGTTTGAGGCCAGCCTGGTCTACAAGAGCTAGTTCCAGGACAGGCTCCAAAGCTAGAGAGAAACCCTGTTTCGGAGGAAAAAAAAATCAGTGAGCCCACTCATAGAAGAGACAATAATGAGAGGGTAAAGTGAAAATCTATTTAATGAAAAAGGAAATTTGCTTGTTTGTACTCAGAACACCAGCCAGGCAACTTTGATTTTCTTTAAGACTTTTCTTTGAGAAAAAAACTAAGGGGGAGGGCTACATAATCTGAAAGTGACCTCCAATTAGCCCTTCACAAAATAGTCAGTGTATTATCCAATTCTCCTACTGTGCAGCGCAGTAAGAAACAAGAGAGCTTCTATTAATCTTGCCCCCAATTCCAACCAATGGGACCCCTACCTACCCCTATAAACAACTCTTTATATAGTTTTTAATAACTCAGGAAATACTTCAAAAGTCTATTAGGTATGCATTCTTAAAGTCTTAATACTTTTGGTAAACTATCCTATCTATAAACTCAGAAAGCAAGCTATACAAAGCATCACCTTCCTAAAGGAAGTCAGAAAGTCCCTAAATCTGGAGTAAGACTGCTGGCAACCAGAGCCGAGAACAGTTTAAGAAGAGGACTCACCAGTCACTGGAGTTGTGACTCCAACAAGAGGGCTCTGCATCACTGAAATGTTTGTCTACATGAAAACAAGAGTGCTAAGTTAACACAAAGGTCTAACCATGCACAGTCATTACTGTAGACAACTCAACTACAACAGCCTTACTAACTAGAATGAGTGGTCTCTAACCAGCTCACTTCCAAAGGTACTTACTTACCTTTTGTCTTCTGTCTGACCAGCACTAACCCAGATTACGCAAAGATCAAATGTCCTTTGTTTTTATTATACATTTTAAAATAAGAAACATTGGGCCAGCTTAGTGTTAAGTGCTCTTGCTGCCAAGCTTACCACCTGAGCTCAACCCCCAGAATCCACAAGATAGGAAGAGAGGACCTACTCCTACAAGCTAGCCTATGGCCTCCACAGTACAATCTTGGCACTCATTTGCACAACATAAACACAATAAATAAGCTAATTAGAACAGAATTTAAAATAAGTTACATTGGATAAAAAAAATTCTATAGGAACTAATGGTAACATACTAGCTATTTGGTTTTATTTCCCAATGTACAATACTCAAACTATGGATATAATTGTAATTAAGTCATCAAATTCACAAAGAAAAAAAACAGAAAAATAAGTAAAAAAAAAACACATTCAAATGACAATAAAAGACAACTTATGTTTAACACTATCAGTATATTACAAAGAGGAACAGTATCATTAGGCATCATTAGAGGATATTTTAAAGGATGTAATAAAAAAATAATAAAAAAAACCTTTTACAGGGGCTGGCGATGGCTCAGCAGTTAAAAGCACTTGCTGCTCTCCCAGAAGACCTGAGTTCACTTCCCATCACCCATGTCAGGCAGCTTAAAGAGGCTTCTAACAACAGCTTCAAGAGATCCAGGGCCCTCTTTTGGCCTCTCATGGTACCTTGGAATAACTAACTTTGGCCCTCATCTATTTACTAATATTCATACAGACTTCAAAGTCAAAACCATCTTTCTGTACTATGATCTACAACTCCTTTAAACACTTCAAATAAGGCAAAAACTAATGCTAGGTCTTCTCATGCAGCAGAATAAAATGGTCATGAATCCAGAAGAAGCAGTGATACTCATTCCAAACTTCACGTCAGCTTTACTTAACTTGCAGAATGGTCCCTATTCAGGATTTAGCAAACCCAGAAGAGCACTGTCCATTAAGAATGGCACACATGCAAGTCAGGCATTCACATACCTGAGAATCATCAGAACACCTACAGAAAGAACACACTAAAAAGCAGCTTTCTTAGTAAAATAAGTAATGGATGTCTATAAAAGGATAATGGTCTTATGTAAATAAAAATTTTATAAAACCAAACTCTCAGGCCAGGCATGCTGGCAGACACTGTTAAGCCTAGCACTTGGGAGACAGTGTTATTTGTGAAAGTTCCAGGCCAGCCTCAAAAACCACCAGCAACAAAGCTCTCAAATCATTATTAAATGCTCAACCTCCAAATACAACCCTGAATTTTCATTTTATTTTTTTTCCTTAGAAAAGAATGCATAACTGTTAAGCTTAAGTAAAGAGAACGACTTACAACTCTAATAACACTCTACATTTACAATAATCAGGCTGGGAACATGGACAGGTTAATAAGACATACCTATAAAAACCACAGACTCACTTAAGAGAGGAAACAATCCAGTGTCTACTACCTTTATTGCTACTATAGGATCTTACTATATAGGATAGGCCAGTGGTCCTCTTTCCTTGCCTCAATCTCCCAAGTGCAGGGCCTATCGGTGTATGCCACCATGCCTATAGGTGTATGTCACCATGCCCACCTTAGAATTTTTAACACGTTAAGTATATTTCATGATAAACTTGAGTATATACGTACTTGCTTATTCTATACTTATGGTTCCTTCAGAACAGACATCAGGGAACTTTCTAATTACTGACCTCACTGTGTAAGCACACAAACACACAATGACTAATCATGGAGCAAGAGAACTTGTGTGTCACCTGTCTTCTTGAAGTCAAAGGTGTCGACCCGAGTCCTGGACTGGAAATGTCATCATATATACTTCTAACCGGTGGAGCTCCACTTTTATCTTTAGGAGCAGGGACAACTGGCTGTGGCGGTGACCCCCCTGTGTGTACAAAAAGCAGTCAGGTGAAAAAGAAAACTAACCATTCATCTTTCTTTTCAGCTATGTTTAATTTATGGTTTTGAAATAACAAACTCTTTGTTTCCTAGAGCGATGCAGCCTTTAATATGTGTAAGAGTCACCTGGGCTCTGGGTAGATGTCAGACTGATTCAAAAGGAACAAGACGGAACCAATGACCACACCTCTAACAAGCTCCCAGGTGATGTCACAATGTGGGTGAGCAGCAGACTGCACTTTGAAAGAAGATTTCAGAATAAATTGCTACTGGAAATTTTAATGTTTAGAAAACACAGGTAATATTGCTTTCTCTACTCCGTGCTTAACATTTCAATACACAATGTGATCAACCCCAGAGCTACTTACTAACTTGGTCCTAACTTACTTACTTACTTGGTCCTAACTACCCAGGAAGCCGAGTTGGGCAGAGCACCTGTATTACAAGGTCAAGGCCAACACTAACAACACATTAGGCTCTGTCTCAAAACAAATATAATCTCATTTCTTACTAAAGTATGTACTAAACAACTCCACTGAATATATATATCTGAATAATTAAAATCACTCCAGTTAGAAATTTGATTGTCAAATGAAACAGCCTGTATTCATAATTCTTATAGTAGAAACATTTTTAATAATGACAGAAAAGACCTGACTTCTGTGACATAAACAATGCTAAGCAATAAAGCAGCCCTGGCCTTTATTTAAACAAATGCAAAGTTTCAGCAGTAGTCAGTTACTGAGCGCCCAGACAAGGGGAGATTCAGCTGCGCGGCATCATGGTGTCACTAGAGCAAGTACTGTCAAATTATTACTCAGCTTCAGATTCCTCTTCTGAACACTGTTTTGAAAAATGGAACTATTACTACCTATTTTGTTGAAACTGTTGTTGTTGTCTGAAACAGGATTTCCTTTTTGTGTATTTATAGCCTTGCCTGTCCTGGAACTTGTTCAGTAGACCAGGCTGGCCTTGAACTCCTGAGGACAGCCTCCTCCTGTCCTGCAAGTGCTCAGATTAAAGGCGTGTGCAACCACCACCCGGCTCAAACTTTTTTTTTTGAAGACAAGGTATTCTCTGTAGCTTTGGAGCCTGTCCTGGAACTAGCTCTTATAGACCATGCTGGCCTCAAACTCAGAGATCTACCTGCCTCCCGAGTGCTGGGATTAAAGGCATGTGCCACCACCACCCAGCCATTTTTCTTTAAGGACGTAAATATAAAATGATCAGCATTCAGCCTAGCTCACCACTTAGGTATATCTTAATTTCTTTTGGGTTTTACGGTAGCTGCTTACTGTTTTATATTTTATCGTTTTTAGACAGGTGGTCTACTGCTCAAGCTGACCTCCAACTCACTAGGTGGGGAAGAATGTCCTTGAATTACTAATACTACTGCCTCGGTTTCCTAAATGCTGGAGTATAGGCTTTCACCTCCATGCCTGGATGTATTTATGGCTTTTAGACAGGCTTTTTCAGGGCCCAGCTTGCCTAAATTGCCCTACGTGGCCCACACTGACCCTGAACTCACAATCCTCCTGCACCAGCCTCCTAGGTGCTGGGATGATAAGGGCTCACCACCAAACTGGGCTAAGGCATAACTTTATAAGAGAAGTATTTTTAAATTAATAATGTATGGTAAGGGAGAATGCTGTGCCATTCCATCTCTGAAGTTCTACTAGGAATACTGATAGACCACACCACTACTATTAGCAATTGACCCACCTGCGAGCAAAGGTGATCTCATTTCCGTTACTCCTACGGACGGGCCACTAATTGATCGAGGCTGTGGAGTCACTGGAGCTGGTAAATCCCCCATTAAAAATCCAGGTAAGAACTGGGCATTAACACCTGTCTTCGGAGATGTCGGTGAACCCAGCATCATTGGTTCAGATCCTAAATTAATCAAAAATTGAAATAATGCCATTTCTGTTATATCTAACAAATAGAGCAATTTATGATAAAAGTTGAATAATTTAATCAACACAATCCTACATATTATGAACTATAGTTGAATCTACTTTAAAACAACTAAGGGTTCTTTCAGAAATGTAGAAGACTTTGTCCTCACAGTGGTGCTCCCTCATTTTCACCACACCAGATCAGCCCAGGGCGTCGCCCACCCACCCGCAATGTTCATATCTTTGGCAGATGGTCCTGGTTATATTATTTTACTTCTTTAAAAGCATCATTTGAAACTTTTATTATTTTAAAAGAAACCTCTAATACAAGCAGAACATTTTTTCCACAGTTTATACTGTGCAAACAAAAGCAAGGAGACCACACCAATTTTATACAAATCTTGACCAATCAGAAACAACGGGTTTAGCCTCTTCTTCCTACACATCAAACTATGCATTGTTTCAGTAATAAGGTAATCAGGCACACATTACAACACTAATAAGGTTACAACTTGCATTTTAACTCAGGAAGACATTGAAAGTAGTGGTAAAGCTTACTTTCAGATCATGGTCATTTATTAGAAAAATCATTTGGAGAACTATAATCAACAAAAGTTTCCCTAAAATAAAGCCAATCTAAAGAGAGATCTGACACTTCATAAGCATCAACTCTAAATTAATCTTCTGGGTTGAAGAGAAGTCTCAGTGGTTAAAAGCACTGACTACTGTCCCAGAGGACCCCTGTTTGATTCCCAGTACCCACATAGCAGCTCACAAAATTCCAGTTCCATGGAATCTAAAGCCCTCTTGTGGCTTCTTTAGACACGTGGCACACTTGTACACAGACATAAATATAGGCAAAACAACCCATGCACATAAAACAAAAACAGACCTACATATTAACAATGTAAGTTTAAAAAGAGGGGAAAACCAAAGTAATTCAGAAGGGTAAAATAAGTATCAAAATAAGATGTAAAAAAAATAGCTATATTGTAATTCTTTTGTGAAGTACTAATTACATGGTGCTACTGCCTATTTCAAAAGAACAGGAAACTCAACCAGGTGTCTCAAAAAAGGGCATATTCGGAACAGACACTTAGAAAACTACAGTAGCAAAATACAAGGTTTTTGGTAACAAAGCAAACTACCTTCATTCTTCCATCTACAAAGGAGTAGGGAAATTGCGACATGACAAGAATTAGGTCAAGGGCTGGTGAGGTGGCACACTGGGTAAAAGCCCTTGCCACTAGGCCTAAATTCAGTCCCCAAAACACACACACACACATGCATCCACTTGCACATTACATAAAGAAAAATCCACTTAGGTAAAGGAAAACTCGGTCCCCTAAACACATGGTGAAGGAGTAAGAAGTCGGACTGTCACTAACCATCCCTTCACGGCTAGACTTAAAAGCTTAAGGGCTGCCTCCTGCATGTCTTAAACGTCACTTCTCAATCCCTGCCCCAAAATATTAAGTGCCACACTGTGGTCCTCGGGGAGCACATGTGATGAGAAGGGGCTGGGAGAACGCCATACCAGCAGATACCTGGAAACCGTGCCACATGTGAACCTCGGCAGTTAACATCAGGGGACGTCAGAGACTTGGCTAGGCCAGATACAAGGATGTTCTTGCTCACAGTATGTACTACCTCAACAAACATGTCATCGCTGAACAGAAAACCTGGACCTACTAATCAAGTTTCCTAATCTCTAAGGAAGTATGAAAAAAAAATACCTAGATCAATAACTGGGCACAAGTTTTAATGCAACAGTGTATCTACATTAATAACATTATAGGTTCAGTTTTTATGACAAGCTGAAAAAGAAATCCAGTTCGTTAGCTACTTTTTTTTTTCTTTTTCCAGTTTTTCGAGACAGGGTGTCTCTGCGTAACAGTCCTGGCTGTCCTAGAACTCACTCTGTAGACCAGGCTGGCCTCGAACTCAGAGCTCCACCTGCCTCTGCCTCCCGAGTGCTGGGATTAAAGGCGCGCGCCACCACCGCCCGGCCGCCCTGCTATTCCTAAAGAAACTTTCTATCCAAAACATGGCAAGCATGGCATGTCACTTGAATCTACAGAGTTAATTCTGCACACTATATGCCACGCTTGCTCTCTTTTTCCAGCTCAGAAAGCGATAAACCAATCCTGTGAGTCTTTGCAACTGTAAAGTGGTTGTTTTGTTTTCTGTTGTAAAGTACGACCGCTGTCATTACCAAAACGCTAGACTGTTTTGCTACGGCATCTTCGGGAAGTTTCCCCAACCAATAATGGGATGAACCTTTAGACTCAAGAGTCCTGCAACAGAGCCGCACTCCCAAGCAAAGAGCGGCGGAGGGGGCAGCCAGGCTGGGTCTAGACCATGCTCCACGCTCCACACACCAACTCCTTTCCTGAAAGACCCGGGGTGACCGCCCACCCCAGGGCACGCTCTCGGGGTGCCGGGCAGGCGACCGCACCGGGGCCGGGCGCCGGCACCGACCCGCGGCGCTTCCCGCTCCCTCCGCGACGCGCGCCGGCTGAGCCACTAGGGAGGCGGCGGCTCCCTCACTCACCCAGCGTGGGCGCCTGGGGATCCACGGCGAACGCTGCCATCTCCACGGCCGCGCTTCCTCCGGCGGGCACCTTCCCGGTTTTCAAAAATGGCGGAAACGCCCCTCACCGTTAAGGCCGCGCGGCTCGCGGGGTTGCGTAACTTCCGGCTATGCTCTCTGCGGAGGCTGTGGGTGCTTCCGCCATGTTGGAAGAGGGCAAAGCTTCTTGGCCCGGTTGGCGAGTCTAGGGTTTTGCTGGGGATGCATGGCAGAGTGTGGGACCACTGGTTCTGAGGATGGTTTTGGTCACGTCTCAAGCCTCCTGATATGTTTGCGTTTGTGTTTCACAGAAACAGATTCATTTGCTCGCTTGTTAATTAGCGTGGCTTCCCTAGTGCGCTCTCTTCCATCAGCTTTCCTATCACCTGGGACAGTAGGCTTAATGAACCTCGATATTACTTTTTCTCAACAACTTGATTTCTGTACTTGATATCGGACGTTCATTTCTCAAAGTTTTCCACCATTTATATGTCATTTCTCTTAAATGTGTTGGGCACTATTTCATATTAAACCATCATTAATGTATTGTGTATTAATGCATACAAAAGAATATAGATAAAATACGTAAGTAAAGGTCATTCTGCCCATGACATTCCTGTCTTCCCCTCTTCACTCCTTTTTTTCCTGGGGGTATATTCTTGTATTAATCACTCACATCTACATAGAACGTACGTTTAGTTTCACGGTTTGCAAACAATAAAAAAAATAATGTGCTTCAAGTTCTATATTCTAAAAGGTGCTCTGGTCCTTTCCCAGCCTTTCCAAAATATTGACGTATCTGTTGCTATTTCTTTCCAAGCTTTCTAGAATCTGGGAGAGCTTTTGTTACAGGAATGGAGTAATAGTGTTACAGTGTTGTGTTCAAATCCACTGGAAAAGACCAAAGACAGAGACTCAATTCAAAGTAAATGGATTAAATGGATTTATTCCTCTTACTGCTAGCAGAAGGGATGGCAGTCTTAAAACCAAAAAGCATGCAGGGCCAAAGAAGGCTGAAGGAACGGTCTATAAAGGTGGACATTACAATTATCTCGTGCTTTAGGGAATCCACAGCTGGGCGAGAAAACTGCTTTTTTCTCTCAGTTGTTTCTCTTCCCTGTTACACAGGGATAAAGAGACAGTCTCATCCCTGTCCCACAGTGACAAGAAAGAGCAAGCAATTCATTACCTCACAGTGGCAACAGCCCCAGGCCACATCTCACAGGCTTGTCAGGAAAAAGGTCAACAGCCCTTGAGCAGTGCCTGGTGCTGTGTTTAGTTTCTTAGCCATCACAGGGAGTCCAGTATAATTATTACAGAGGCCTGACCGCTCTGGGGAAAATGTCACTAACAGCTGAGAAAAGCGATTCTTCCTGAGTAGGCTATAACAGTGACAAGCATCAGGTTGGGGCTGGCTGTCACATCCCCACAAAAGCAATAGCAATTCCAACATTAAATGGTAGAATCCTAGAATTCAACTTTGGTCTTTGTTTCTTGTTTGTTTTTGTTTTTGTTTTTCAGGGTTTCTCTGTGTAACAGTCCTGGATGTCCTGGAACTTGCTCTGTAGACCAGGTTGGCCTCAAACTCAGAGATCCACCTGCCTCAGCCTCCCAAGTGCTGTGATTAAAGCCACCGATACCCAGCATTAGAATTCAATTTTTAAAACCACTTTTAGGTTCAATTCACTTTAAAAAAAAAAATGTGCTGAGTATAATGGTTCATGCCTTTAATCCCAGTTCTCAGGAGGCACTTAGGAGGCAGAGGCAGGCGGATCTCTTCGAGGTCACCCTGTGAGTTCCTGGACAGCCATAAATGTTACACAGAGAAAGCTTGTCTTAAAAGCAAGGGGAGGGGGTGCTTATGGATTAGTTCATAGCTTTGGTGGTTGGTTACAGATTTTAATTACCGTTTTCATTATATTTTAAAATGCTCTCGTTGGAGAAAGTCGTCTTCTTTCTCTCCATGCATTTCGGTCTTTACCCTTCCAACTGGCTCTTTCCTGATCAGGACTTGAAGATGTGGTGCATCTCCTCTTATAAACCTCTCCACAAATGCTCCTGCCAGCCCCTACATCTTCATCCCTCCCTCAGGTCAGAAGTCCTCTATAGGTCTGTCTCCAATAGCCTTTTGTTCTTTTAATGCTACACTCCCTAGGTCTCCTCACTTTCTATCCCTTGCCTCTCTTTTGAACAATTGATCCTGTTTATAGCCAGAAAATACTTGTGTTCGTCAAGCCTCTTTCCTCTCCTTCAAACTCTCAGTCTTATCCCTTGAAGTTATCGGTCTTCATACTCTAAAAATAATTTCCAATGCCGCGTGGCCAATCTCTCCAAAGCCAAGAGTCACGTTCCAGATGCTTGCTTGACAACTTGTCACCCTGCCAGTCCATCGACCCCAGGGTACCTACTTAAAGTCCTCGGAAACCGGATTTGTAGCTAATCTCTACATTTCATTTTTAATAAGATAGAAACAATCCCGTGAGCTTGATGCATGCTGGTTATCTTGGCTCCCATTGATCTCTCCCCTTCCTGCCATCGTGTGTTAAGATAGCAGTGCAGAAAGAACACTAGATCTAATAGATAGATAGATAGATAGATAGATAGATAGATAGATAGATAGATAGACAGACAGATCTTTTAAAAAGTCTTGATGCTTCCGTTTCTAGACAATGCAGCCAAGCCTTCCCACGCCCTGCCATCACTCTTCCGCGGAGCCCAGCACACCACTAGCCGAAGTTCCCCTCTTTATACATACTACCTGGAAGTTCAAACACCTTCTCTAGGGTATAGGAATATAGTTAAGTCTGGGTTTAGTCTCCAGCACCCAAGGAAAATAAAAATTTCACTGGGTTTAATCTCTAGCAGCCAAGGAAAATAAAAACCTCACTGGTTTCCTTTACCAACAGGTACCTCCTTTTCTTCAGCTTTGACAAGACTCCTATGTGCAACATATATTACAACTAATAATACCCCAATATATACATATATATTGGAAAGGAAAATTTGAGTATCTCAGTATTCTCAATAAGGGGAGTAGAACCACATCTGTAATTTAGAGATTTCAGTAGGCACCTTGCAAGCATTTAACTGGGAATAGGGAATGGGCTTCGTGGTTTAAGTACCTGCCATGCAAGCAGAGGACCTCAGTTTGGATCCACAGACGCAGGAAAATCCAGGCACATGGTAGCACATGTCTTCAGTGCCAGCATTCTCACAGTGAGATGGGAAGTGGAGATGGGAAAATTCCCAGAAGTTCTTGGGTCAGCTAACCTGACATACAAAGCCACAAACAAGAGATTCTTACCTCAGAGAAGGTGGGAGGGTGAAAACCAAGACACAAGGCTATTCTCTTACCCCCACATGGGTGCCATGGCATGCACACCTATACTCACACGCACACACTGAATACCCCAAAATCCTGAACACAAATCTCTCACTGCTTACTGCATAGCTGGGTAGAAAGCAAAAAGCTGAGCCTGAAGATTAAGAAGTTTAGAAATAACAGGAGGTTAGAAATATCAAAAATAAGTCCTTCGCCTTCTCGCCGTAATTTTCAATGAGTTCTTTACAGGTCTACTCTGCACACCCTCACCCTCTTCTGAAAAGGTCCTCACATTTACAAGCCTTGCTTCTAACAGTCGGCCTGCCTAGTGTGCCTTCACTTTCTATCCCAATGTACAGCAATCCTGGCCTTCCTTCATTCAGCTATCCGCCGGCACCCTTCCTCTAAGACCTCCCCCACTTCCTATCCCAATGTACAGCAATCCTGGCCTTCCTTCATTCAGCTATCCGCCGGCACCCTTCCTCTAAGACCTCCCCCACATCTCAGCAGTGATCATCCTGCTTGTGCATGATGGCCACTCACTCGCCAGAAGATGCTTGCTTTGAAGGTTTTTCTTTCAGTCTCGCAACATGGATTTTTCTTGAGAACAAGGTCCATTGTCTTTCCCTTTTTATTTTCATTTCATCAGTAAATGTATGAACAAATTAATTGTAAGTTAAAATAAATATTGAACAAAGAATAATTATCTGACACAGCTTATTTGATGCAATGTTTGCATGTTTGAAGATTTTTTCAATCATAATCATAAGAACCTTAGTTCTATCAGAAGTGCTTATTATTCTGCACAAAGACTGGTTTTTAGTTTTGTTTAGTGCTTTTGTTGGATAATGACGGTTTCAAAACTTGGATTATCTCATGATGAGAAACACTTGTTCAGTTTTTGATGCTTCTTGTCCAAAGAGGTGTTTTGTATTTGCCACAAGCCTGGTTCATTAGATAAGCATCTTAATTACACAAGCTGCCTTTTGATTTTCTCCTCTGAACCTGTTGAATAAAATGTCACGTGGACTTCCCCCACGTCTAGTCTGAATTTCTAATTTACCCAGGACACACACTCTCGTTACTGTGCTGTTTTGTGCTTTGTTGATTTTCAAGCTGAGACAGAGAAGTCTTTCTTCAATGCATGGTGCGCATGGTTGAGCCTCACAAGAATACTGATCTAGTTATGGAAAAAGCAAGGACCAACTCAAGCTACACCAACTCAAGGCTCTTGCCCACTGGCCTGTCACTGAACAGTACAGGAAACACAGGTCAGAACTTTGATCTACGATTAATTCAACCTGAAAATTAATTCAGGATTGGATATACTTGAACTTTCCTCTAAACAAAAACAAATTGTGAAAATTCAGAAATATATAATATCTCGGAAATTATTCGATCAATTGATAAAGCCACAGTCAAACTTTGTGTACCTATCATATATATTAATAATTCATCAACTTATAATAATTCAACTTAATTAAATCTCTATTAACATAGTTATATACAAATATAAAATCAATCTAGTGTAAGATAACTTTATTCTGTAAGAATGTAATTTTTAAAAATTAACGAGGGGCTAGCGAGATGTAGTGCTCTTTCAAAGGATTAGAGTTCAATTCCCAGCACCCACACCAGGCAGCTCACAGTCACCTATAACTGCAGCTCCAGGGGAATCAGAGGCCAGAAGCACTTGCAATCAATCACATGCAGTTATCCACACACAGACACACACATACAAATAATTAAAAATGATATTAAAATTAGAAAAATTAAAAACAAAGATAACCACCTTTTGGAAGGCTTTAGAGAAGAGATGGAATTTGTCTTCTCCAGATAGAGAGCAAAGGCAGGAGACACCATGCCTGAGCTTGTTAACTGCCTTCGGCAGCTGATGTGTCATGGGCTGTCATTCACTTAGACTGTGATGTCACACAAAGCACCCACATGACTTCGCAGCAGGCAAGGCCAAATGGTCTCCGAAACAGCTTCATGATTTAAAGTATAAAGATGATCTCAACAGAAATACACGCCCACAGTTGGTGCTGCATTTTTGAGCCCTATAAACAGTAACTGTAGTTGTATCTCTCCAAGTCTTAAATAAATGAAACACACAGAAACGTGAGAATTTGCTGATGGAGTCGTGATAGGGAACAAGATGATGCCGTCAGACATCAAATGAAACACGAGCTCGGCTGATCTGCCTGGTCATTCTTAACCAATTAAATGCATCCTTCTGCCTTTTGGAAATGAAGAGAAATTTCCAAACTTTCATGGGAGAATTTGATTCCTGGTCCTGCGTTCAAATACCAGTTAGGTTTAATCAAATATTATTTGATTAACTTAATTATTTGCTTAACTCAGGGAAGTTATAGACGTCAAAAGAGAAAACTTCTGGAGGTGGGGGGGTGGTCTCGATTCTTGAAAGAATTATGCCTGGATTTTACCTTGAGATGACAAGTTCAGGAGGGAGTCGCAAGGACTGACAGTAAACAAGAATGCTGGTGATAAACAAGCTATTTTCTATAATTTTGTTTGAGATTTTCTAATTTTTTTTTTTAAAGTAAAACTAGCTGGGCAATGGTGGTGCACACCTTTAATCCCAGCACTCAGGAGGCAGACGGAAGCAGATGGGTCTGCATGAGATGGAGGCCAACCTGGTCTACAGAACAAGTTCTAGGACAGCCAGGGCTGTTACACAGAGACCCCTGTCTCAAAAAAACAACAAAACTAACAAACAAAAAGACAAACAAGCCCATATATTTTTGTCTCCACTTTTGTGAAATATATTAGTAAAAAATCAGTGAAGCAATTATTCTTTGCCTGGTAGTTATTTTTATTTAATGAACAGGTATTTTGTTGAGGACTGGTACAAGCCTCTCAACTTTGAATACTTAATAATTATGGGGCACTGGTAATTCTAGAATTTAGTTTATTCATTTGAATTGTAGAAAGTGTAATATCAACCTTGTATATAATACACTGGTTTACTCACCCCCAAATAGATACATATTATTGCCTTAACTGTAAGTCGGCATATCACATAGCACTTAATAAACAAATCTGGCTTCTCCCATCACTCTGTCTACCAAACTGATCTTCGCAAGGTCAGCATATCCTCCATGAAGCCAAGCCCAGTTGCCTTCGGTACATATTTACTGTATGGAACTCTCAGCATCATTTGTTCTTATTTAGCATGCATGTTGAAGTCTTCTTTAGTTCCTTTGACAGTGTGCTCCAGTTGCTCTCTTCTCTCTCTGACCACATCTCTTTTCTTGGCCCACCCTCCATCCAGCTTTTAAATGTGGTTGCACTCCACACACACATGGAGTCCTGAAGTCCAGCTCCAGCAGGGTTCTTGTGCCAGAGGATGGATGTGTGAATTCGGTGACAGACTCTTTCAAACTCATGGCCCCAACTAGCTGCGGCCATCTCTGTTTTTTTATACAAGTTCTAATGCATTCAAACATGAGCAGCTTCAAATCATTTCTCTTTCCCAAGAACCATTAACATTTATTCATTTTAGTTTCTCTTCTTTTTTCCTACTCCCTTGACATCATTGACTTTTACCCCATATCATTATAATACAAGCCAAATGCTTTTATCCAGCTAGGTACGTCTTATTCATACTGTGCCCTAGCTGGCAGCAAACATGCGGTTATAAAGAGATTTAAGCCCCATGATTAGTTCTTAACAATATGAAATCAGCTGAGGGTATTGCAATGCCTAGGATATCATTTTCAGGTGTATACCAATTCCTAAGGGATCTGTATGTCACCTTTATTATGTGCTGTACATTTATAATTCTATTCTTTATAAGTTCTTAAAATAGTCATGATTAGTACTTAACTCTTTAACTGTTGGGACTAAATTTCTATTCTTCCTGGCAATTTCTGCACGTACTTTCCACTTAAGGGAACTGGGAGTTTTAGATTCCTTTATTGATATATTAGAAACATAGCTAAGCGTTCATGTCCTGGTGCCAGAGAAATGTCTGACCTTTCATGTTCCTACGAGTTTTTAAGGTCATCTTTTAAGAAACTGTTTTCCGAGTTCTTAAGCTCTTTGGAGTATATTTATCCGGTTTTGGAATTGAATAAGCAATGATTTGGAAATGAATAAGCCTTAGTGAGTTCTTTCTGCTTACTCTGGACACAAGGCAACTGGAGAAACCGGTTTCTGTAACACACCAGAGCTTTGGTTCCCAGTAAACCCAGGCACAATCGTGGCTAATAAAGCAAAGCTAAGAGTTACCATAGTGAAAGCTACAGAGGCCCGAAGCCCATGAGTTCCCTAGGATCAGCGCAGGATTTTGCCCTATTGTTTCCATAGGTCCTTGTCAAGTGGACGGGACTCTCCAAAGAGCCATGTCCTCTAGTCTAACAAGCTCCATTTGCAAAACACTTGTGCGCCATTCCCAGGAGTGACAGCATGGCTTCCGCCACGGTTGTTCTCCAAAATCCAGCTTTATACCTTAGTCTGACTTTAAACTCTCCTTTGTGCGATGCTGTCTGTTCCTACTGCAAATTCTTACCAGTAACCAAAAGCCCCATCCAGTTACCCTCTTGGCATACCCATTTGACTTGTATATCTAAAGGATACGTTGAATCGAATATAAAAGGCCAACGTAGGAATGAATACTTATTCTCATTAAAGCTGAAAGCCTTGGGATGATTCTGAAATCTCTTCATTTCTTTCTTGTTTTGTTTTTTGAGACAGAGGTTCTCTGTGTAACCATTCTGGCTGTTCTGGAATTCACTCTGTAGACTAGGCTGGCCTCCAATTCACTGAGATTTGCATGTCTGTGCCTCCCAAATGCTAGGATTAAATGTTTGCCTCACCACTACCCGGCTAAAAACTCTTCTTTTCAATAAAATTCAATGCCATGGCTTGTAAGACCTACTCTCTAAATATTTTTCAAAGTATCCACTTATTTCCGTTTTCATAAGATCCATTTATATTATTTTAATTAGGTGTAGGTGTGTGTGTTTGTATGTAGGTATGCGCATGTGCATGCAGGCACCTGCAGCAGCCAAAGGTGTCCTATACCCTGGAGCTGGAGCTACAGCTACAGGCTGCTGAGAGTTACCTGATGCTTGTGCTGGGAACCAACCCCTGGTTCTCAGAACAGTAGCTGTTCTGAACCATGGAGCCATCTCTCTAGCTTCCCCTTCTTTCCATCTTTACTGCATCAAATAAACCTGGCTTCACCACCTGAAGCCTGGACCTAACCTCCTTACTTGCCTTGTTTTTCCTCCCAACTCAGTCAAGGCAATACAAACAGACTGAATCATTAAAACAATGGTCTGAAGGTTAGGGATATAGCCCAGCTGCTAGAGTGCCTGCCGAGCATGCGTCAAAGACAGCAGCAACCACATGAACCAGCCTTGGTGTCTATGCCTGTTAACTGCAACACTTGGGAGCTGATGGAGAGGGGACCAGAAGTGAAAGGTCATCCTCAGTTCGGTAGCAAATCGGAGCCCAACTGTAAAACGCAAGACCTTGGGCCGGGCGGTGGTGGCGCAGGCCTTTAATCCCAACACTCAGGAGGCAGAGGCAGGCAGTTCAAGACCAGCCTGGTCTACAAGAGCTAGTTCCAGAACAGGCTCCAAAGCTACAGAGAAACCCGGGCTCAAAAAAACCAAAAACAAACAAACAAACAAAAAACCCCAACAACAACAACAACAAACACAAGACCTTGCCTCAAATAAATGAACTACCATTCTTGAGGCTGGAGAAATGGTTCAGGGGTTAAAAGCACTGGCTGCTCTTACAGAGAACCTGGGTTCAGTTCTCAGCACCCACAAGGGACAGCTCACAGTTGTCTGAAATTTTAGTCCTGTGGGGGAATCCAATGCCTCCATGGACTCTGCACACACATGGCACACAGACAAATAAGCAGGGAAAATATCTATACACATAAAAATGAAAGTAAAACAAAACTTTCTAAGCAAATTATGATTACAACCTTTAATCTTTCCGCTGTTCTGAAAGACTAACATCCGAAAGCTCTGGACCAGGTCTCGATGATCTGGCCGACAGTCCACATCCATGGACAGCATCCCATAGCCTCCATCCCATGCCCTCCACCTCAGTGATGGACGGCATCCCATGCCCTCCACCTCAGTGATGGACGGCATCCCATGCCCTCCACCTCAGTGATGGACGGCATCTCATGTCCTCTGCCTCAGTGGTGGACGGCATCCCACACCCTCCATCCCATGCCCTCCGCCTCAGTGGTGGACGGCATCCCACACCCTCCATCCCATGCCCTCCGCCTCAGTGCTCCCTCATCTCAGCCACATCTCAGTAAGTCCTTCATATGACAATGTTTCGTGCTCTTCCTCGTCTTTGGCTTTTACATCTGGTCCTGACTCAGTTCTGGAAAATCTGCCACAACCCACTCACCTTCAGTCAACGCCTACTTACCTTTTAGAACCTATCACAAATGTCACTCAAAAAGCATAAAAAAATTCCTTCATAACTAGACCAAGATAAAATTTGCAGTATGCACCTACATAAAAATTTAAAGATTTTTATTTGTGTGTGTATGTGTGTGTGTTGCTGATGATGGAAGTCAGGGCCTCTTAGCAAACTAAGCATACACTCTCCCACTTGATCTGTAATCCCCTGCCTCAAACTCAAAACCATATAGCAAATATACAATGTACATAATTCAGCTTTGTTATCATGGAAGCATTAGAGAAAAAAACGGTTCAAAGTGTTCTTCCAGGAAAAAAATGTACAAAATGTTGAGCATTCTATAAATATTTAAATTTTTATAGATTCATAATTTTTCCTTAGAAAATATGTTTTTCAATAGAATACTGAAATATAAAATAGATCAATCTTAAGATTTTATCTTAAAAAAATCATCTTTCACTATAAGATAGATTTTAGAGATCCCAGGAGACAAAAAAATATGGCAGGAAACCCATAGGCAGAACACTTAGCACCCAAGTTAAAAAGAGCAAAGTTTAAGTGATAATGCTTAATTTAAAAAAATCATAAAATTATAACATAGAGCATCTATGCAATCACCTAATGAATAAAAGAAAATGCTTATAATAAGACCAAATTTAAAAGTCAAAATGAAAATTTGTATAATGTAATCCTAATTGGTCCTATTAAATAAAAACCTGAAGTCAGATATTAGGGGGTGAAAGCCAAAAGATCAGAGAAGCAGAGCAGCCAGCCACTAGAGTTCTTACCTCTTCAAATGCTCAAACCCAATAGGCAAGGTCCTGCCTCTACAGATCCCCAGACTGGATTCTCTGAGCTCCTGTCTCCTCCCGCCTTATACTCCTCTCTCTGCCCAGCCATCGCTCCTGTCTCCATCTCCCTAGTGCTGAGATTAAAAGTGTGGGATCCCCAGTGCTGGGATCGAAGATGTGAGCTCTGTTTTTCTTTTAGACTGATCTGATCTTGAGTAGCCTAGAGAGGCCTTGAACTCACAGAAATCTGTCTGCCTGCTTCCAGGAGTGCTGGGATTAAAGGTGTGCACCACCACCGCCCAGCCTCTACGGCTAGTTAGTGTGGCTAGTTCTGCACTCTGATCCTCAGGGAAGCTTTATCTGTTATCAAATATCACCAGAAACTTGTTTTTCATAAGAGGATTTAAGTTACATGTATTTATAAGCATTAGATAGCTTTAATATAAGCCTTTGATTCTGGTACTCTTTGGGAAAAGCTGAAGATATTATTTTTTTTAAATATTTATTTATTATGTATACAATATTCTGTCTGCATGTATGCCTGGAAGCCAGAAGAGGGCACCAGACCTCATTACAGATGGTTGTGAGCCACCATGTGGTTGCTGGGAATTGAACTCAGGACCTTTAAAAGAGCAGGCAATGCTCTTAACCTCTGAGCCATCTCTCCAGCCCCAAGATATTATTTTTTAACTTAGAAAAAATTCTTTACAAAAATTTTACCTTTTTTGAAATGGTAAGTCTTCACTTAGTAAGTCTACCACTTCAAAAGGTTTCGTTCATGAAATTTTGTATGAGAAATAAAATTAATTAAAAGGCTTCATTGATTGCTTTTCTATCTCTAACAAAAAATGTAAGGTTTAAAATTTCTCCTACACATATGTGATTTAGTGATTTGATAATACATTATCTTCTCTTTGTAATTCAAAGAAATACTTAACCAGATATTGCAATAACAAAGTGATGGTAAAACTTAAAAATGTATTAATATTCAGGGCAATACAAGTAACCCCCATTTCCACTGGCAAAAGACAACAGGAAAGAGAAGTTTTACAAGTTTTCTCTCCAAAACAGAGGCCGACGGAGAAGCTGTCTGTCTCTGCTAGAGCACAGATCATGGACCACGGTCCCTGTCCGCTGTGGGCAGTTAGTCACCTCCACTGTTCTCTCGGCCCACTTGGTAGGCGCGAAGCTGTTCTACAAAGCCCGAATTCGGACATATGGATGGCCTTGCACTTTTCACCAACGACAAAGCTCTGGTGAACTCCATTTCTTCAAAAGTCATCAGGAAGCCGATGACAATGGCAGCAGCCCTGGAAACCCCTGCGTTACAGTGAACGAGGACCACGCCGTCCTGCAATGACAGCAAACAAAATTCACATTATTCACCTGAGAAAGGTCATTAAATTAATTACACATTCTTAGCAGACTCAAAACTGTCAAGTAAATAATTCATCTTGTCTATCTATATCACAGAATAAATTTCACTGCAGAAAACGAGGACAAATTTATCATCTAACACCTGCTTTCCCCCAGGACTGAAAGGCTCTGATAATGTGGTTGGAATTCTCAAATGGCATCTTCTACAGGCCTCAAGTGACCCAGCCAAGTACAGAGAAAAACCTAGCAACTTACCAGCATCTGTATAGAAATAACTGGTGTCCCTGGCTTGGAAATCTATGTACAAAATCATTGGTGCTGTGGGGCCTGTGATTCCGAAGGAAGTAAATTAAAAAAAGTCTTAACCAATCAGCTAGTAAATGATGGCATGGGAAAGGTAATTATATCCCAGATGTGAGCTCCATAAATAGAGAACTCCTCAGGTAATTCGTAAGTGATACTTTACAAGTGAAGTGGACACAGTGCAGGGTGGATGCCGGTTTGGGCAAGATTGCATTAATGATGAATGTAATCAATCTGAGGGACCAACTTGGCAGACTGCGGGCTTTTAAAAAGTTAATGATCTATAGTGAACGGAGCACACAGCACAGAATCAAACATTTCAGCAACCTCATTTCTCCACTAGTCATCTGGTACAGCAGGAAAGGGACAGGAGGGACCATATGACTAGAAACCCTAGCTCCCAAGCTCACTTACACTACTGCTGGCATGGGCCGTTTGACTATTTCAGGCTTGCCAGGCAGCCTCCCCACATCTGTGGACCTGTGATGAAAATACTGCCTTGATCCACTGTATCAAACCTGCAAGGGCATCTCTTTTCAAGAATGGTTAGCAACAAAATTAATATTTTGAAATTCCTCACATCAACAAGTCTGTGTCAACTGTCTGATTCACTTTTGAGCTTTGCTTCCACACAGGAAAAGTAAAATAACACCCACCGTATACATCTACACATCAGGAACTTGTCCCACTTTTTAAAAATTATCTTTATTTTTAAAAATTATGTGTGTGTGCACACACATGTGGGTAGAGACCCCATGGAGGCCAGAAGAGTGTGTCCCATCCCCTGGAGCTGCAGTTACACATGTGAGCTGCCAGGGTACTGGGAACTAACTGGTCCTCCAGGAGTAAGAGCTCTTGTGTGCTGGGCCATCTCTCCAGCCCCTCTCATTTTGTTCTTTGTGGGTTTTCTTCTGCATTTGCAGTACTAATAGTTATAGTACTATAGAGCTATAAAATTCATAGCTCTGCACACACTAGGCAAGTTCTCTATCACCAGCCTTTTCTTTTCATTTTAAGACAGGTTCTCACTAAGTAGCCCCGGGCGGTTCTAGACTCACCCGGTACTTCAGTCTTCCTGCCTCAACCTAATTTGTTCTTCCACTTTGTACCAACAGTTAGTTTTGTTTTTAAGGATAGGGTTCTTCTGTGTACTATTGGCTGTCCTGGAACTTGCTCTGTAGACCAGGCTGATCTCGAACTCATAGAGATCTATCTGCCTCTGTCTAAGTGCTGGGATGAAAGATGTGAGTCATCACTTAACAGTTAATTTTTTATGACTTAAAATGTTTAAAAGTTATATTACAACAACTTGAAAGTTACTAATGAATATTACTTAGTTCAAAACAATCTCCAGATCTCAACCAATTTTTAAAAATTTTAAAATTTCAATATTTTTCTTTCACTATTTTAAATAACTACTTTTCTTCTTTATAAATTTATTTATGTGTATGTATGTCCACCTTGTCAGAAGAAGACGTTAGAGTCTGTGCTGGCTGGTGTTATGTCAACTTGGCACAAGCCAGAGCTATCTGAAAGGAGGTAACTTCAATTGAGAAAATGCCTTCATAAGATCCAGCTATAAGGCATTTTCTTAATTAGTGATTGATGTGGGGGGGACTAACCCATTGTGGGTGGTGCCATTCCCTGGGCTGGTAGTCCTGAATTTTATAAGAAAGCAGGCTGAGTCAGCCATGACGAGCAAACCAGTAAGCAGAACCCCTCCATGTCCTCTGCATCAGCTCCTGTCTCTAGGTTCCTTCCCTGAGTTCCTGTCCTGACTTTCTTCAGAGATGAACAGATATGGAAGTGTAAAACAATCCTTTTCCTCCCTAATCTGCTGTTTTGTTTTTGTTTTGTTTTGTTTTGTTTGTTTGTTTTGGTCATGATGTTTTGTTATAATAGAAACCCTAAGACAGGTTCCCTGGAACTGGAGTTACAGTCGGTTATGAGCTATACTATATCGGGAAAAGAGTCTGGGTCCTCTGCAGAAACAAGAACTCTCTCTCAATGGCTAAACCTGGTCTCCAGCCTCTGTAACATTCCATCAGGGAGTGCAGAGCGATTAATGAAGTCTTAACCCTACTTGAAGAGCTACAGACAGTCAACAGGTGCTAGGGTAGGGAGAGTCAGGTTTCTCCAGAAGTGTGGTCTCTGGTAGGGTGACCATGCTCCAGCGGATGCCCCATGCCCAGTGTATATGGGCAGCAATAATTAAACTCAATGAGTTATTTAAAAGAGAGAGAGAGAGAAAGAGCATGAATTTGAGAGGGGGATGTGGGAGGATCTTAGAGGAGGTAGAGGGAGACAGTGGGGGAGGACTGGTGTAGGATTAAAATACATTGTATCCATGTATAAAATCCTCAAAGAAAAAATTTTAAATATATTAAAAATCAAATATAATAAAATACTTCCAATTTTTTGGAGAGTCAGACTGTGACAATTCCTGAAGAAAGATAATCTCCTTATCATGCCGAGATCTCCCAGCAACCGTCTGTAGCACAGGTCACTTGGACAACACTCATGCCTATCCAGTATGGTGCTGTGCTTTGAAGATGGTTTGAGCATGGCCCCTAGAGGCTCATGGTATCAAAGTTTGGGCTCATGCTGTGAGGTTAGGAGGTGGTGGGACTAGGGGACGGACTCCTGCAAGGGATGTGCTCCTAGTCCCAGAGTCCCCATGGGACTCCTGACTAGTTCTTGGGGGAAAGAGACTACTACATAAGCTGTATCCACCAACCTGCCTGGGCATCTGCTATTGCTACCATAGACAGGTCTATGAGTGTGAATCCTCTGATACTATTCCTTATCAAAAATGATTATACATTCCATCATACATAAAAACTAAAAGAATTAATTGGTGATGGAGGTGGGTCTTGTATCTTATCTGTTGCTTTCATTGGTTAATAATAAAGAAACTGCCTCAGCCCTCATAGGACAAAAAATTAGGTAGGTGGAGTAAACAAAAGAGAATGCTGGGAAAAAGAAGCTGAGTAGAGGAGTCGCCATGATTCTCCCACTCCAGACAGATGCAGGTTAAGATCCTCCCTGGTAAGCCACCTCGTGGGCTACACAGAATATTAGAAATGGGTTAGAACAATATGTAAGAGCTAGCCAATAAGAAACTGGAACTAGCCGGGCCAGACAATGTTTAAAAAAATACAGTTTCCGTGTAATTATTTCGGGCATAAGCCTGCCATGTGGGCGGCCGGGTGCCGGGGACGCAGCCCTGCCTCCGCTCCTACTTCTACAAATTGGAAAAATATAAACTTAATTACAATTAAAATATAAAACAGAATTACTTATTGAGAGAAAAAAATATCATTTCAGGGTACAACTTTAGGTAATAGCCATCCTAGAAGTCCTGTCTGTCAGAACATTGGTATAAATCGAACTTAATATTGAAGTAATATCTTGTGTTGGTCTTCTTAAGTCACAAAACCAGCAGATAGTTTCAGATTAGGATTTCATATCGTCTCAGCACAACAACATGCATTCTGTCTTAAAATCCTATGCTTCAAAATGCATAGGGGCCAGAGATACAGCTCAGCTTGTAGAGTACTTGCTTGGCACAAACGAGGCCCCAGGTTCCATGCCCAGTCCGGCATAAAAAAAGACACGGTAACGCACATCTCCAAGTCTAGTGTGGGGGTGGTAGAGGCAGGAAAACCAGAAGTTCAAGATCATCCTTGGCTGCACAGCAAGTTTGAGACTTCACCTAAGCTCCATTACCCTGCCTCAATCAATCAGTAAATAACTTTTTATAGGCACAGCTACACAATCTCTGCGCCTTAGTCATGAGAATGAATGAATATTCATCGCCAAGAATCCGCTGACAAGACTAGAGCAGACTGTACCCTTTGGTCCATCTGGCTTCTGACAAATCTGTCAGGATGTGTATAGGTGCTAATACAGCCTCAGAGGATATTTAACTATATATTTACACAGGAAAATTCAGAAGCAGAGGGAGTTTGTATCCCAGTGTTTCTTGGTAAGAACGCAGAAGAAACAAAGCTAAATTAATATGAAAAATAAACTTCTCATTAATAAAAAAAAAAAAACAACAATTGTTGGGCAGTGGTGGCACATGCCTTTAATCACAGCACTCGGGAGACAGAGGCAGGTGGATATCTGTGAGTTCGAGGTCTACAAGAGCTAGTCCTAGGACAGACACCAAAGCTACAGAGAAACACTGTCTCGAAAAACCAAAAAACAAACAAGAAACAAACAAACAACAACAACAAAAACCAATTAGAGAACCAAAAATACTGAAGGATTTGATGAGTATTACTAGAGGGAAATCTTCACAATGGTCCTTTCACAAATTCAGTAAAACATACAAAAACCGGACGGTGGTCCCCTAGCTCTGAAGAACTATATCAAAATAAAACTCACCTTCAGTTTTGCTTGCTCAATAAACTGAAAACATTCTGGAAAATAGGACAGGATATTGGTTTCAGGAACATCCAGTATAGAAATGGTCTTATATGTAAACTCAGTAAGGAAGGCATTTTCTACTCCATAAGCAACATTGAGAATATGGGTCACCTTAAAGGGAAGAACAGAGATGGTTTTTAAGTTCTGTGAATTAGATGATCCAGAAACAGACCGGAATTGTAAGTTCCGGAATATGAATAATGAACACATAACGACTCACTGACTGGTACATGTTCTCTGCCTCATCCCTCAGCAACAATGCTCTTAAATAATACATGCATGAAGCTTCTGTTGTACTCCGACTCCTTGGAGACTGCCATCCGCCCTGCACTAGAAGCACTGTGAAAATTCAGACCAGGTTGAACTTAATGATCCTAAGAACTGAGTGAACAAGGACCTCACCAGAAAGTACTTAAAATATCTACTAGGGAAAAAACACCTCAGTGAATATTATTGTGGTATATTATTTGTTTTAGTAAGTAAACTTGTCTGAAGATCAGAGGGCAAAAAACCAAGACAAGAACCTCAGTGGTTTTTGTTTGTTTGGTTTGGTTTTCTATTGCAATGAACCACAGGCATTTATGGGGCTTATGAAAGGGACCCAGCCAAAAAGGTTCTTTTTTAAGAAAGCCTACCTCTACCACCCAGTGAGAGAAGTGTTGACTGATGCTGGCCTTGGGATAGTATGAATCCCTTTATCCTTACTTCGTATTTACCAGGCATGCAGCTTGTCACAGGCCTCTTACTTAGGCATTATTATTTCCACTACAAATCAAAATGTGTTTCTGTCCCTGAAACGAAAGCGCTGTAAGGAGGAAGATGAAAAGGTTTGCTTTCATCGCGTCTCCACGGCGTCTTTCCTACTCTCGCAACAACCACGCTCACTGCGCGTTTTCTCTCATATTCTTTTGAGGTTTCTTTATGCAAATTTTACTTATTGATCTAAGCACTCGACCAGCCAACTAAGCAGTCAGCCAGCAGTAGCTGAGAGCTCACCACAATCTGATCCACAAGTTGCAGGCAGGGGGAGGGGGGTGAGACTGTGCCTGGCATGGGCTTTGGAAACCTCAAAGGCCACCCCTAGTGAGACACCTCCTCCAACAGGGCCACAGCTCCTAATCCTTCCTACACAGTCCACCAACTAGGAACTTTCCTCTCCCCATAACCAACCAATCGTGAGGATTTTGACTTTCTCAGGATACCTCAAACCCACCACTTCTCTCTACCCCTCTGCATTCGAATCTAAGCGAGTCTCAGCTTCCCCGAGATAAATGAAGTAACTCCACAGTTGGTCTCTCCATCTCTAGCTCAATTCTGTTTACCACACTGCTTCTAATGAGAAATCTCTTTAAAGTGCACCTTTAATCCTGATATTTCACTGCGCAAATGTGTCACTGGCTTTCACCACGTTTTGGATCGTGTCTAAACAACGACGGCACTGGGTCACACTTGCCTCTCTTGCTCATATCTTGGTACCCTTTGTTCTCACACTATCTTCTGATCTCCACCTCTGTCCCGGCAAGCATCAACCTTTCTTTTCTCTGGCTTGGGGCTGTCTACACACACTATCTCTTCTATCTGAATCCTCTTACGTCTGTTCCTTCCTCACCCCCCTCAGAGAGAAATTCAAGATTCCCTCCTCCAAGAAGCTTTTCCTGAGTCCCCAAGTCTCAAACCAAACCAAACAAACCAGGGGCATCATCACTCTGTACTTCCCGACTGAACCGTACACTATATCATTCTATAGAGTTTTTTTGTTTTCTTTGGGTCCATTCTGAGCATAAGCTTCAAGCGAACAGGAACCTCATGTGCTCCTCAAACCACTCAACACGAACTGAAACTGTGCTTGACATGTTAGCAAACAGCTAACAGTTACTTCGAGGAAAATACTGAAAGCAAGCAACAAATCCAATCAGTTGTGTGAAGGGAGCAGGTAAGAAGCAGTATTAGCGGAGGCTGGTGTATGAACTGGGACTCGGGAATGGGTGGGTCTTTGACAAGCAGAGGTGAGACAAGTCTGCCCCATACGGAACTGCTCACACATAGGCAGGAAAGATGTGCTTCCAGGGTCAAGTGCATGGGTTGTGTGAAGGGACCTGAGAAGAACGTGAAATAGGAAAGTTGAATTACACAGCTGTGTATGTAAAGCAGGTGCGATTATTGTCAGTGCTATTAAAATCGGAGCCCAAATTGCACAGATGAGAGGAATCATGCCAAAGTTGGAGCAATACAGTCTTTCCCATGGGATGGGAGAACGGCCATCTCCCCGGATGTAGTCCTAGACCTGAAGCATCCGTCGCTGCATTTACCTTGTACTTCCTCAGTAGCTCCAGATCATGAGCGGCATCCTGTGACCCTGAGGAAATAAATCATACGATCCTGAATACAAACACCACCATTCTGAATCTTCACACAAATTTTATGTAAGGATTCTCTAAAAAACACAACAGCGTGGGGAAAAAAAAAATCAATGAGGGAGAATATCAGTTTAATTTTTTAGAAAGGAAATTTGGTAATATTCACCATGAAAAGTTAACTTTTGTATCCATCTATGGACTTTCACATTTTGAATAATTTATACTAAAATTATAGATGTTGCGGTGATATTAACACATAACGTATAAGAACAAAACCAGGTGGTGCACACCTTTAATCCCAGCACTCGGGAGGCAGAGGCAGGCGGATCTCTGGGAGTTCGAGGCCTGCCTAGTCTACAAGAGCTAGTTCCAAAACAGGCACCAAAGCTACAGAGAAACCAAACAAACAAACAAAACAAAACAAAACCAGCAAGCAAAACAAAACCAAGTCCAATGTAGGTGCTAAGATAAATAAAAGATGGTACAATTACATAGCGAAATCTGAATAGCAATATGTACCACTAGAAATAAAAATTAAAATAGGTAAAGCATGGGATACATATTCTCAGTATGTTAGGAAATAAATACGCGTTAGAGGGGCTTGGAAGACGGCTCAGTGGGTGAAGTACTTGCTAAAACAGGACCTGAGTTAGATCCCTACCACCCACATACAATCCAGGCATGGTGTGAAATGTACCATAAAAAAACAAAAACGTGTTTAAAATCAGAAAGTACATGGAACAAAACACTAAACGTGGGGTTATAGGTGATTTTTTTTCTTACATGAATTCTATTATTTACAATAAACATCTCTTTGTTTTATAAAAGAAGAAACGGTATTAAGAAAGTCAGACACCTGCAGAGTAAGCCCAGGCCAGCTGGCGAGGGAACACGCCTCCCACGTGGGTGGTCCACGGCTCCCACCCACACACTGTACACCCTGTACACCGCTAAGGCTGTGCCTCTCCCGGTCTCTTTCTGTTGAAGACGGCTCCCTACTCTCCAACACTTGGAGACATTCAGAGCAAATTCTTATCTGAGAATGGCCAGTTAGCACAGAGCAGGTTTCACAAATGCTCAAACGGGACATTTACAAGGAAGGATTTCAGGAATGTTACTTTCCTGTGACTCTGTTTCCGTACACAACACTTTCCCTGCCTCCCTTCCTTGTCTGAGGAATCGGCTTCCCTTACATGATTTCAGGTCACTGAGCATCCACAAGTCCACAGTGGGTCCCAGCTGGGAGGCTTCTTACTCAACACGCATTCTGCTTCTTTCTACTAGGAAGTTAGACTTCCAAAAGATGGGCATTGAACAGACGTAGATGGTGGGTACAGAAATTGTCTGTTCTCTCGTCTTTCTGTAATTTCCTGCCAGTTTGAAATACTTCACAATTAAAAGGTAATTCTCAGCTGTCAACTCTAGGAAGGCTTAACCATGTCGGGGATGGCAAACACGTTCAGATAAATTAGTTTTAATTTACTATTTAGTGAACATACCATCTTTTAACAAATTACTCTGATCTGTTTGTATTTTAAAATAGTAAACCTGCAACATGGCTTAAGTGAAATCCTTTCCTTTCTCGCCCTGTGCTTGCGGTATTGAGGTGTGTTGTACACCACTGCTGGGTCTCACTCTGCTGCTGACGCTGCCCTCCCTCTGTAGCCCAGGGAGCAGTGAACTATAGTTATTTTCCTGCCTCAGCTTCTGGAACAGTTACCACTGCAGCTAAGTAAAATTCTGGGTTTTAAAGTATTTACTTATTTATTCATTTACTTTTTATTTTATTTATTTATT